>NC_054540.1:46510086-46810086 GCF_017654505.1 Polyodon spathula
CTTAATATACTTGGGCCTCTGTTTAACTGATCATCGTTATATTCTGTCACTACTTTCTGTGCCAAGTATTGTATGAAGTGTGTTATTCAATATCAATTTTAACCACTAATGCTGTATGTACTATACTATATATTAAAGGTTCAAGGTACTCATTTATATCATATTTAATATGATATGTAAAGAACTGCATATACATTAAACAGTCAGCTTTATTCAATGTACAAGTATCCCCTTTCTGAAAATAGTGTTTATTTGGCTAAATGAGATCATGCTGATTTTCCAATTCTGTTGGTGAAGTCTAAATGATAGACAGGTGCCCTCTACTTAGACATGAGTTATCTGCAGACCGCAAGCAGGCTACAGGATACTGATATGATGCTTTCTGTCCATCTGTCTGTCTGTCCATCCTTCATACTCCATAACTCACAAACTAAGCAGGTTATGGAAGTCATTGTACACAGATAGACTAAGGCATATACAAGGATAGCGGGAAATATTTAACTTTTGACCTGAAGGTCAAGGTCACAGAATATCAAGCCTATTCTCTGTTTTTTCAACTTTCTCACCATATGATACAATTTGGAAATTGGTTGAAGTGAATGCGTGAAGGCCAAGTAGGTCAAAATAGCCTTTAAATCCCCCTTTTAAAGTATCACTGACCAATAATAACCTGCCAAGGACTCTCTTTGTAATTACAGTTTTTAACCATGAGAGCCCTCAAATATTAAAGTAGTCTACTTTACAATAATAAAACTAATACAAGAAATTTGCAAGAAAAAGCAAGGGCCATCTTGAGAAGCTTTTGTGGTAAGTTAGTTAATTCTTTTCAGATCTAACTTTTCTGTAAAGCATTTTCAATATGTGGGATCTGTTTTGCAGGTATACACAAAAGCTCTTATTATTATTTTTTTTTCATTGATTGCCTACATATTTCTCTACATATGAGGCCTAATAGTAATAATTGGAGGGAGGCTGTAGCTTTTTTGACGTTGAAAAACAATTTTACATTTTAAAAGAATTGTATTAGAAGCTGCAACAGCAAGCATTTCAAATCCTGTAAAAGTCATGCATGTCGATTTCCTACACATGCAACTAACCAATTCATTTTACCCATAAGTTTACCCATAAGAGATAATGGGTGAGTATGACAAATAAACACACGATTAAAGAGAGGATTGCTAATAACACTGTGTGACCCGTAGTCTTTGCAAAATACATTTCATTTCACCTGCATGCCTGTCTGTCTCTCTGTCTGTCTGTCTGTCTGCCTGCTTGCCTGTCTGTCTGTCTGTCTGTGTGTCTGTCTGTGTGTCTGTTTGCCTGTGTGTCAATCTGTCTGTCTGTGTGTCTGCCTGTCTATTTGTCTATCTTTTTGCCTGCCAGTTAAACTCTTGAATTTTGAACACGGTAACTTCCTTAACTGTGTATCAATCTTCATCATACTTTTTGTTATTATTATTCAATCCTAGCCTATAAGTTTGAGTAATCTTTCACTTACTGTGCCCTTATTATTACCCGTTTATGAGGACCCCTTATATGTGCACTGGTTTTTATATGAGGTAATTGCTGCAGATACCAGAATACGTGATTCTAGATGTGATGAGGTCACCCAAGAATTGAGAATCGCATGCAGAGAAAAGACTGCAAAATAATTGGGACTTTGGCATTGTGCTAATGCGATGGGAAATTATAATGTTCGATTTGGGTTATTGCAATATGAAATACTTGAAAACCAATTATTAAGAATCATCCATTTGTATATTGTACAGATGCACCCTTATTCATACTGTTACTTTTTATAATAATGTTAGTGTTCCTATAGTTCAATTTATTTTTTTAAATACCCAGTTATGAAGACATTGCCTGCTTTAACAATATTTTAGTTTTCCGAAAGCCATGTTTTAATCGCATTATTGTTTTGTATTTTTCATCTTCATCTATAATAATATGAGGTAAAGGTCTGAATGTCTTTTGGTGCCACTTTCATTTAATGTTGCATTGGGTCCAGATGGTTGCATGGCATTAAATGGTATATTTTGTCATCAAACCCCTTGTTATGTAGGAGCAGTCCAGTATTCCAGCTATCTTTACTTGTATCTTTGCTAGTTTTAGAATCTACTGAATTTCTATCTGTTTATTTAGGCATAAGTTTATTTAATACTGTTGGCATGTTTAATAAAGTCACCAGCTTAGTAAACTGAATTTCAGTAATAATGCCAGTAAATAATAATAATAATAATAATAATAATAATAATAATAATAATAATAATAATAATAAGCACCCCCTAGTGGATTTTTTTGTGCAAAAATTCCGCTTGCTGACACTTGGCGTGACTTTATTACACGTGTCAAATATCCATTTAGTGCCGTTAACTCATTAGGAACACTCAAAGGGTTAATCAACTGATTCGTAATTAAACATTATGCAAATTCAGATGGTATAATGTATTAATTTAGCTAGGTAATAATCACTAGTAATTACTACTGTTAGATACGTATTTATACCTGGTTATAAAGCGTGACAAAGAAGTGTTCAAAGTGTTTATAATGCAATATAAAGACTCCGTTTCAATGTATAATTTGAAGTTTCTCTACTAATATTTTTAAATCAAATTTCTTATTTGTATTATTAGCAATATTACTGGTCCCTCTTTGCAACTGTTTCTTCAACGTATCGAACGACTTCCTGAAGTCACATGACCTAATTGCCCGTAGACCATTGGAGTGCTTTGATATCAGGAACCAGCATCAACTTTTACAGCGTTGTTGGAATAGCTGCATATTCCAAATTGAAGTATACAAGAAATAAAGACCAGACCCAGTGCTGCTAATACGAAAATTGATTGTAAAACCTTAGCTAGCCTTCCCTTAAGAGCAGACTTTATTTAAACCACCAAAACCGACTTTTAAATAAACAGACTCACAAATTAAAGCAGGCGTTTGCCATTAATATCTGTATATGGCCCTAAACAAAACCAATAAGGGACAATCATAAAGGGAAGCGTGGCGCTTGATGCTCCCATCTAGTGACAGCAGAGGGAAGTACGTTTGATACCTTGTATTTGTTCCAACCGATGTTTTAATTGTTAAACTGCCCCTATTCATGACCGGAGTTACCAATGTCTGATTTATTAGATTACTTTTTACGGTTATGGAACTAGTAAGATACGAAGAGGTGTAGTTTATTACACTGCTTCAGGAGCTTCACAAAGACCCAACATACCCAATACAGGCATATTTTATAACCTCACAATCACACAGCGAAACCTGAACAATAATGAATGACGTCACAGGGTATATTCTGTCGGGAGCCCTCAATATTATTGAAACGTCGAACTTTAAGGAATGTTTTGAGGAATGTTTTTCTAATGTTTTGAGGAACCCCTCTTCAACTATTTTAGGGAAGTTTATTCTCATTTCAAAGCGGTATTTGTCCTCAGATTATATAGTAAATAATAATAATAATAATAACAATAATAATAATAATAATAATAATAATAATAATAATAATAATAATAATATGAAGAGAGGGTGAGGGAATCATTTACACTTGAACAAGGAGGGGGTTAGCAGAGACTTGATTAGACTTTAAAAATCCTCAGTTTTGACAAGGTAACCGAGCCAATACCTGAATATATATCATTCCTTAAAACAGTCTGTAAAGTTTATGGTTGATGATGTCATAAAGGAGCAAGGGGCATTTGGGGTCAACATGCCTTTTGTATTTCCAAAAATGTTATTTTGACTACTGTATTGCTAGTGCCAAAAAGTACTGTATATAAACAAAATGTACTTAAGAAGCACCAATATGTGTTGTTTTTACAATTCCCATAAAAGCATTTGTGTTTTTGGAACTTGCTTATTTTTCATATATAATGCTGTTTTGAAACTTTTGCTGAGATCTATTTTTATACCTTGACAGCATGAGTTGTTGTTTTTTTAACTGTTAATGTTTTCATAATTTTTTGCAAAGTATGTGTGGCATTGTCAGGTTTTCTTATCCCTGTGAAGTCACATTACAAAAATAGTTTGTTTATAAATGTATTTATGAATTTATTTTAAATATCGATTGTTTGTTTTGTTTCCTTGGTTGGTTTATTGGTTTATTTTGCACAGGAGATTTTAAAGCAGCAATGTCCCTTTTGATTATCATATAGGCCATGGGTTTGTATGTAATCAAAAAACTTCCAGACATGGGAAAATCTTGAAAACCCAGCTGGGAGAGCAAACATGCTAAATTCTCATGTTAACACAGGCTTCTATTTAACATGACAATATGATTGAATATCACCAGTGCTTTGAAACCACATCTAGGCTTTACAAACCATGCTCATGCCTCTCCTTAGCTTGTCGATGCTATTACCGTTTTGCTGTTGACTTTATTTACTGTGGCTGGATGAATGAGTCCAAATGGAAGCACAGGGGTGAAAGTCGCATGGGGTACATTCAAAATGCTGTGGCTTATCTAGCCAAAGTGGAATGCTGCATGTTGGTACAGACACAAAACAAGCCATAGGCAACACAACTAGGAAAATTGGGGTGCTGTTAAATGTTTAATAAAAGCTCTGTTTCAGGTTGTAATAGACATGTGAACTGTCCTTCAACAGCACCCGGTAAGGGACCTGGGAGATGGCATACTGATGTAAAAAAAAAAAAATTAAGCCTAGGTTAAGATATGTTGTAAAGTGTCTTGATATATAAGGATATTTGGTGTATTTAGGCACTGGCATCAATTTGTACAATACTTGTCACCTACAAGTTTTCCTCACATGATAGTTCAATACTTTATTCTATTAATGAAGACCTTCAGGGGGGATACCGCAACTTTAAAATCCTCTTTGTGTTTGTATTTTATTTTTTGTAACACCAGAACACTATAGAATTTATCAAAACGGCCAGTACAATGCACTTTACAGAAGAAAAGGACATGCTATTTATTGCACTGTAAGTGTCGAATGTATTTCTTTGCTGAAAATAATTTATTTTTATTACTGTAAATAGTAGAAAACAAAAGGATTTGGCTAAAAAGAAAATCAAGTCCTAATAAAAAAAAAGAAGAAATATTAATCATTGTGTGTGGGCTGTTTTTTTTTTTCCACACTGTGTTTTATTTTTTAAGAAATGCTTTGCAAATAAAATAATCAGGAAACCCCAAGGGATTTAAGCGGCTTAAAAATAACAAGGATGAAATGAGGCGAATGAAATTGAATGCCTGTCAGTGGAAGGATCTTGTGGTAGAGTGATCACTGTCAGAAACCAGGCAACGTGAGAAGCAATTAAAAAGAAAAGCTTGGTTATATTGTCAGTCGTGTAATCTTCAAGGGAGGTTATAATGGATAAGGCACTGGGGAGACAGCACATTGCAACTCTGGAAAGATTCAAACATAGAGCAACCAGACTATTTCTAAGGCTCAAAGTCATGAAGAGAGGGTGAATCATTTACACTTGAACAAGGAGGGGGTTAGCAGAGATTTGATTAGACTTTAAAAATCCTCAGTTTTGACAAGGTAACCGAGCCAATACCTGAATGGCAACACAGAGACTGGAGGACACAGCTGGACAGTGAGTAGAGACTGATATAGGACAGAGGGGAGGCTCTTGTTTACAGAGTGGTTAATGTGTGGAATGGATTGCCAAGCCAAAAGAGTTTAGCAACCAATTTCAAAACGATTTGCATCTCTGTCTCTCCTTCAAATACATGCAAAGGGTAATAATGAGAAGTCTCCTACAAGTGCAGTGGTACCCCAACTTGTTATGTATTTGTAGGACATATATTTGAAGATGGGACCATTGCTGCCATCTACAGGTGAATGGTTGACATGGCAACTGACACTATCCCTCCACAGTGACTCAGCACTATGATCTGCTTTGCTCCAGTGGAAGGCAGACCTACTTCTTTGTGTCACCTTAAAGAAATAAATATAATGATGGGTTCTAAAGCCTTCAGATGTACTCCTCCACAAAGCAGACAAACTTTTCAAATAAGTCAAAAGGATTAGTGTGCAATATTTTTTTAATGAAATCTCCATGTCTTCATAACAGTCATTAACTGTGTAGGATTTTATTTAAAAATTGGCTCTGGTATCAGCGAAGCACAGGAATAAAGCCCTTTTATTAAAGATGAGTCATCTTTCCAAATATCAGAATCAAATCTGTTTAAATGATATTCAACCTCTGTATGAGTAACTCAAGACCTGTTTTAATGTGCTGAACATGAGACAAAAGTAATGTGATTTTATATGGCTTTAAATGTCATTTCAACTAACAGTCTCATTTTATTGTTAGTACCTGAATCGACCTCCAGCAATGACCAGTTCTGCTCCAGCCTGGTAGTTTGCTGGTTTTCCACAGGTCATGCTGGTTCACAAGATTTAATGAAGTGCTTACCAGTGACTGTCAATGCATGGCAACTATAAGTCTGTCCCCTCTGCAACTATGAGTTAATAAATGGTAAGTAGCCAAGAACTGTTTCAGAGGTGACCCAAATGGCAGATGCACACCCCTAATTCAGTGGTTTTCCAGTGGTTGAAATAATGACAATGAGCTGAAACAACATTAGACAAAGACAGATAACACTCATAATAGAGAAATGAACAGGACAGAAATGAAATAGAAAATGCAGGTGGCCAGCATTGCTCTGATGTGAAGGACTTGGGTCTGATTAATTGACAGGTGCCTCAATTGCCATTTTGTGGGTCAGATTGCTTGCTAAAAAAATAAGATAAAAAAAAAAATTCTAAAACTAGAAAACTGTTTCAAAACGCTGTAAATAGTTTGTTTTTAAAGATTTTTTAAATAATTCTGATTATCGTTTCCCTTAAAATAAAAATGTCCCACAGTGAAAGCATACCGAAGTGTAATAAAGCAATGTGAAAGCATGGTAAAGCATAGGTAACCTATTATTTATTTATTTATTTATTTTATTTATGTATTTATTAATTTCTTAGCAGACGCCCTTACCCAGGGGAACTTGTATACATAAAATACATATCAACCTGTGTTAAATGCTTAGCATAAACTTCTACAAGTGCTACCAGACTCCAAGTGGCTAGTTAGTCCAAAGCTACTGCTGATCAGGGTCTGTGGAACCAACCAAGAATGTGTACCAGTCTTGGGGCTCACAGCTGCAGAAACACATTTTGGGGGTAAAATAAAGCATGAGCAGGCATTCTACACTGGGGTTAAATCAATAGTAGGGTATCTCTAACAGTATGTGACAAAGTATATTATTGCAACAGATAAGGAAATATATTGAATAAATGCTCTGAAATATAGTTATGTGGGATGACTACAGTATATAGCGGTCCATCAGAAGGGCATTCCAAGTGCAGTGTTGCTGCTGGTGAGCATACATAGTAAGGGAATGGAAAGCACATACTGTGCATTAAGTGGTTTAAAGGCATGCCGTCTACATTTTCTTAATGTCTTCCCTGTTTAATGTCCTATTGTGTGAGATCTCTAGCATTCTTTACTGCTGTTTCTGCTTGGATCTTTATTCCAAGGATGAGAACTAATATCAACCGCAGGGTCTGCTTCTGAAAAGACTCCTCAAAGCTGAATTTCTCAAGTGAGGTGGTTTTAGAAATGACGACTATCTCAACAAATAATATTTCCATAAAAGTATTTTATTATCTATTTATACATGCACATCTGCCCACATTTATGTTCCACATGGCATACACCATGGCATACACACACACACACACACACACACACACACACACACACACACACACACACACACGTTATACCATGTTATATAGATAACCAAAAATACTTACAAGCAGTTTTACCAAAAATGTATACAACAGTTCCTTTAAAAAGACATTGAGTTATTATAAACTGCAGGCAATACATCCATATTCGTTAGAACTGACAGTATACCTGAAAGCTGCAGTGTCCCTTTTCTTCAGCCTAAAGAAAGAACCATTTCTACAGCACATCAAATAAGAACGTTCAATACAGAAAACTCTAGCAAACTTCACCTTGAAAGCCACACTCCTACATCATTGAACATACAGGGTGGTTATTGGGACTGAACAGCAGTTCTGGATGAAGTGTATTTACTGAGGAATGAGATTTGGCAGATAGGATTTACATGCCACAACTAGAACCCATATGGGGGTGCTAATGTACACTAACTTGCATTAACGTGCCTCTGCAGTGTATACAAGTAACTTGTCGCTGTCAGCAACTAGGTAGTGTGGGGAAGTAATTAAAAAGAGAAGCAATGTGCTTGGTTATATAGACAAAAGTGTAGAGTCCTTATCCAGCGTGTTCTGGGATGAGGCTTGTTTGATGCACTGGTGTTTGTGCCTAACAAAATAATTCTATAAATCGAATCCATTTTGTACTTACACTAACTACATAGATCTCAAATGTGCAGTTTTGAAAGAAACACATATTCTACGTTTAAACTTAATATCTGGAAGCTCTTTTGCATACCTTATTCTTAGGTAATCTGCGGAGTGGGAAAATATCACCCTCTAAGTGAACAGTCCCAGAAAGTGCAAGATAATCTAAAAGCATGGCTTGTAAACAGAAATTTCTTTAACTTCTAACCTCTTAACGAGATAGCATGTTTTAAAATCAAAACATATGTTTACTAAAACATGGCTTTCTTTAAAAACTGCACATTAGAAGAATGGATGTGAATGGCGGAGAACTATGTTGTTAGCTACAATTGCTTTAAAAGCTGGTTAGACAAAGTTTTGCTACTAATCCTCAATAGGAACCGAATGTACAATTACGGGCTGAATGGTTTCCGCTCTTTTGCAACTTTTCATGTGTTCTTATGTGAAAACAAACAGCATTCTCCACTATTGCAGTTTAGCCACAAGTGACTTCATAAGCACCCTGTATAAATGTGATGGCTGCTTGTGGCATGCTGTGCTGTACGGTCATGAAATAGTAATCAGAGGCAACTGTGTGTAATGCTTTTGGAAAACTCCTGAATTCACCTGAAATACAAGGGATATACTGTGAATTCTTAACCAAAACAGTAGAGGGAAAACTCACAAGAAACAAACCAACTAACTTATCAGTAGCCTTTCAAATTCCAGTTTCCCTTACAAAATAAACCCTTCCAAGATCCTGATAATATAAACCCCATTTTACTTGCAAGCCAATAATTTGGTTCTTGAAGTCACGTGACACTGTGACCTTTCAACTTTGTTGGCTGCACCTGCTTCTATACAAAGAGTTGAATGGGTACAATTTCCCATGATTTCTCAGAAACCAGGAAATTCTGCACATGTTTACACTACTCCTCTTTAGGACTGTGTAATATTTCTTGAATAATCTATGGTAATTGTAACATGAATCCTGTCCTTTGCCCTATAGAATTCCCACGGTTACTATGGAAAGAGTCAAACACCAAAACTCACTATACAGGCCAGTCAAGGTGAGGCGGCCATTTCACTGCGGTGACCTTAAAGCATGCTTTTACTGTATAATAACAAAATGTAAACATTATGTAGGAATATTTAAGGATTGTTTTTCTAAGGGTTCCTTCAAAATCTCATCAATTTAAAGGCTTCTGAATTTAACATAACATTTACAGATGAAAGGGATACAGCACCTCTGAATACACAATCCTGCAGCTTTACATTTGCTTCTGCAAATGCATC
The DNA here is from genome assembly GCF_017654505.1 of Polyodon spathula. Classification (NCBI taxonomy): domain Eukaryota; kingdom Metazoa; phylum Chordata; class Actinopteri; order Acipenseriformes; family Polyodontidae; genus Polyodon; species Polyodon spathula. The sequence goes on from NC_054540.1 coordinate 46,519,716, forward strand.
AAAAGATACAAGCAAATACAACAACTTCTGTCTTTTTTCCACTATGTAGTAGAAGACAGATTGCTCAAATGTGTTTTAAATTCAAACATATTTTATTCTTCAACCAGCAGTGGAATAATCTGCACACTTTTCATAACACTGGTGTTGGTGATTATGTCCAGTGCTTATGTGGTGTATCCATGTGAAATGTAAAAAATGAAGCAGACTAATACCGGAGGAGCATGTAATAACAGGTTAGGAGGGGTGGGTGCAGGCAAAATAACTTTCTTTCCATGAAAAATAGACATTATATATATATATATATATATATATATATATATATATATATATATATATATATATATATAGCTCAAAGAGCCAGCTGCCCAACGTTTCGATATGTTGTACATATCTTTCTCAAGGGAGCCTGTGTTTGAATCAAAACATTGGAGGTATTTATAGGTGTTTGACAGCATGACAACTACTTGTTATTGTTTATATTCAAATCCATGATTTATTCCTACATGATGTAATGGTGTTCTATATATTGTGACATCACTTTTACTTATATCTTTAAATCTATATTAATTCTAATTAACATTATTTTATATAAACTTATATTCATATTATCATGCAATGCTGGCTCTGAGGATCAGCCTTGATATGGTCTCCCCAGCGCATCAGCAAACTTTTGAAATAATTTTGTTTATTTCATTATTTTTAACTTTTATATATTTATTGGAATTAATTAGTTCATTCTTTTCTGTTGAGCCCTGCTGGCATAATTGTGTTCAGTCTATTTATCAATTTACTTTCTTTTATTCTTCTATATGTGGCATTATCTAATTTTAGCTGTTCTAATACTACAAACTTTACATCATTTATGTCATGTCCTTGACTGGTGAAGTGCTGTACTATTGGTTCAATCATTTTTTTATTTCTAATTAATGAAAGGTGGTTCTGAATTATTTTATATAAAGTTGTTCCAGTCTCTCCAACATATTTTATTTCATCACATTTTTCACAGGCTATTCCATAAACAACATTGCTATTTTTACAGTAGGTATTAGTTTTTAGTGGATATGTGGTGTTCTTATGTTTAATTATATTTCTACTTTTGTCTATGTATTTACAAACTTTACATGTACTAGTACAAGTATTTGTAGAACCTATTCTGTCAATTATTCTTTTATGTTTACTGTGAACTAGAATATCACCTAAATTAGCTTCTCTTTTGAATGCTACAACTGGGGCCTTAAGAAACACTTTTTTCAATTTTTCTGAATTATGTAGAATCTGCAAAAAATACTTTTTGCAATTTTTCTGAATTATGTAGAATCCACAAGTGTTTCCAAACTATCTTAGAAATATTGGGCAAAAGTTTAGAGTAAGTCATTATTAATCGGACTCTCTTGACCTTTTTATCTCTATTTTTATAATCTAGATGATCATCTCTTTTTAGTTTATCCACTTTTTTAACTCTGTCTCTATAATTCTTTATTTGTATACTCTTTTTTTAAGATTTGTTTTTAATACTTGTCTTTGTTTTACATAGTCAATTTCTTTAGAGCATATTCTTCATATTCTTATTCCTAGCCCCTTTGGGATTGCCCTTTTAGTGTGTATTGGATGTGCAGAGGAAATGTATAAATACTGGTGCATATCAGCAGGTTTACAGAAGAGGTCAGTCTCAATTGAACCACCTTCAAGTTTTACTACGGTATCTAAAAATTCTATTTCTTTTCTTGTCCATCGAAGGTCCACCTTAATATTATTGTGTATTTTGTTTGCCATTTTATGAAACTGGAAAAGAGATTCTTCTCCATGTGTCCAAACCCCAAAAATATCATCTACAAACCAAATGTATTCTAAAGGTTCTTTTTCTGATTTTCTAAGTAATTGTTCTTCCCATTTCCCCATGTATGTTCCTATTGCTGTACCATCGTTTTGTTTGTAATTTTTATCAACAAATGTAAAATAACTGTTTTCTAACACTGTGTACTTGTTTCTTCCAATGAATGTATTAGTTACACTTACTTCCTTGTATGGTCTATTTTATCCTTGTAGTTTTAAAAATAAAAATCAGTTTGGTGGATATTTATTCAATAAGAATTTCTTAAGTTCTATTGAAAAGCACAAAATAAATGACACTGCTGATATAACTGTACATGTGTTGAGCAATATTACATTCTAATCATTTTCTGTTTCAGAATCCAATTCTGTAATCAGATCATGTGACCCACAGAACAGGAAGTGATTAGGTACCAGGAAACACTACCAGGTTTTAGTCTATGGCATTAAAATTGAAATAACTACATAGCTGTGATTACCAGGAAACAGACATGTACGATACAAAAAAAACAAAAAAAAAAACAGTTATTGTCAACACAATGAAGGGGGAAGAGATAAAGTAAATCACACTAATACAAAGTATGAACATTTATCTGAAAGCCTTGGTTTAGTTATTATTAGTCCTCCAAACACATGAGTTTATTCCTTAATAAAACTGCGGACTTGCCTTAAGAAAGCTCTAAATTAAAAGAATAGAAAGCATGTGTGTTTGTTTCCATGTAACAGTTAAATTCTGTGCTTGCTTCACAATTGGTTAATCCAACCATCAGTCCACTATGAAGTCATGCACTTCCATGACATATTTTGGTGCATACTGTACATTAAGAACAGTCTCCTTTTAATTATTCATTATTACCTAGAACAAATGCTTAACTATTACAGTAATTCAACATCAGCTGCTACATACAGCACTGGGCTATTTGTATGGCTATAGTTATACATAGATAAGCTTGCAGGAATAAATGATTCATTGATTGTATTAAGTTACCCTGTTCTTTGTTCCACTTGGTTGCTCAGCAGTTCGGTTTATTTTGTGGTGAGCGAGTGACCGACTGATCTGGTATAAATCCATGGCTAGATCTGCGTGGGGACAAGATTACATGAGTTTATTTGACTTTATAATACACCTCAGTATACAAGAAAGTAAAATCAGAAAGGTCTCATGCCTGCCTAGCATATATTTAGACTTATTATCCCACAGGGCTTCAACTCAGGCTTTCAGGTTTTGACTGCAGATGGCTGAAACACAAACCACCCGTGCTTCTGAAAGTAATCATCCATAATTGGAAAACAGTCAATCAAAATTCTCAAGGTAAAACTACAAGAAGCTAAGTCAGGTAGGCAAACGTTTCGACTTCTTCAGTGTACTTGAGTCGGAGCAATTTAGCATTGATTGTCTTTCCGGAAATAAAGAAGCTGATCTGCCGTTAAGAATTTAGCATTACACATGTACTTCTGGTCTTGTCGTTATTGTCATTTAGTTTTGTGTATGTCCTGACAATCGATCCCACAATACCACCGTGCAATGCCTTACATATGTGTTTGAATGTTGCATTTGAACTGACAGTCCTTGGAAGGTTGCTGACTAAGGCAGTGACAGTCCTGAGGCCTAGTTTGAAGCCCTGGTCCCTGCTGTCTCAATCAGACCACTCATTCTCATCCAGCTCTGAGTCGTCGTCTGATTCGCTGTACTCCACGGCGATGCGGCGTGACAAGATGGTGGCCACATCGTTTGCCACCGGCTCCTTCTTCGCCTCCTGCTCCCTCTGCTCTTGAACTTTTCGAAGCTGAATACCTGGAGGATGGAGAACGTTTTGTTCATTAAAGCTGAAAATGTTACACAGGATGGATGTCACTTGGGATGTAAGTCCCAGAACACTGAATATGCCACTAGAATATCCTTTACAAAAGTATCCCATAGTAAAAGCATAACAAAGCGTACTGAAAGAATGATAAATCATAGATAAGCATTATAATACCAAGGGAGGTATGGTAAAGCAAATTCAATTTAATTGAGTTATAGGTGTATGTGTTATACCAACTCGTAGTGTGTAAACACATCTTGGCTTCCATCCTGGGTCAGTTCACTTCTACTTGTGCTGATATTTCTTCAAACTTTCATCGTCCTATAACCTTACAGCGTATAATACATTATATAGTCATCCTTTTTATAAAACAGTGAAATCAAAATGTAAAAAATGCAAACAAAGACTTGTTGGAAAAAGCAGATTGCAATTGAAATGTAACACAGCAAGCGAGCTCCCCACCTCTGCGAATGGCAGCGAGGAGGTCGCTGCGCGCGTCGCTCATGGGGACGACTGGAATCTGAGACTTCCGTGAGTCCTGCGCTGCCGAGGGCGAGGCGGTGGGAGCAGTGGATTGGGCGTGTGTGGGGGGGGCTGGAGCCTCCTCCTCCCCCTCCTCCTCCTCCCCACCGGAAGGTCTTCCCCCCACCAGAACCCCCTCCTCCCTTTCTCTAGGAGGGAAAGAGATCCCCCCTCTCCCCCTCATGCCAGGAGAGGGGGAGTCGGGGAGAGGGGGAGTACGGTCGAGATGCCACAGTGACAGTACTCGGGGGCAGAGGGGTGGGGGGGGCGGCTGGACTGTCGAAAGCAGAGGGGATGACAGGGGGAGGGGGAGGAGGAGCTGGGGGCACAAAGTATTCCGGGATCTGTTTGGCACTAAAAAACAAAACAAAAAAAAAATACAGGTTATATACTTACAGGGTAATTATCTACTTTTTTCTGAATATTTATTTTCTTACCTGTTTAATATCCTAGTATGTGTCTTCTGTATTATAAAACTTTTAAAGGCTGAATTTAGGTGGCTTGAAAAAAGGACCAACTGCAATTTCTGTGATTGCAGTTTTGTAAATCTTTTGTAGAAAACATGTTGTTTTAAGAATAAATTGAATATGAAAGTGACTTCGTAACCCTCCTGTATATGTTTGCCACATTTCCATTTGTGCCAGACTGAATCCAGTTTGTAAAAATCAATCTCATTTTGTTCAATATCAAACTGGGGCTGCAGCCTGAACTACAAATCTAATCTGCAACAGGAAATGAACAAGTCTGACTTCAAACTGCTTTCATCTCAGTCCCAGTGGCTGACAGAAACTGTAAAAACCCTTTATTAAATAGTTAGTGTACCTTTAAGTAATGCAAAGAGTTCATTTGCAGCACCTACTGGGTTGTACTCTGTGGAATATCTCAGTGCAAGGAGGGCAGAGAGCTAAATAATACAAGTGCCTGACTGTGAGACATGTATGTTATAGAATGGAACTGGAACTACTGTAGGCTTGGTACGGGCTGAAGCACTTGACTGCTATAATAAATGTGCTCTGTCTATGCATCTGCACTCTCAAAACTTTGAGCCCATACACATGCCCCGTATAGAGGAGTATTGAGTGAACCCACACACATGCCCTGTATAGAGGAGTACTGAGTGAACTTTCTGCAACCTGGATCAGACAGCTACACTGGCAACTTTTTTGGGCAAACTGTTGTCAGCAACAATTGACTCAATTTTTGTATTGAAATATTTTCAGGTTGCTGTTAAATGAGAAAAGAAGATAGCAGCACCATCTAGTGGGCGATTTGATTGTAAACGTCCAATTAGCGCATCGAACAAGATCATGTGACTGCAAAAATAAAAAAATGGCAGTTTACTTGGTTGGATCTTCGCGAGCTATGTGGACAGTTAATACTGAAAACTGACTTGTTTTCAGGTAAGCTATATTATTCATTATAATGTACATTTACCATGTTTAAATGATATTATGTAAATGAAGGATAGTCACAGGATAGCAGAAGATGTATATGTCTGTGTTTTTAAACACAAAACAAACAACAAAAAAACCCTGCCATCTTCATTTTCTTTTCTTTATTTATCTTTTATTAATATATCGCTTTCACTCTCAACCAAATCAGTATTACCGATCTACTGTTCAGTATTCCTGCCAAGACCAGAGCAAGTGAACAGCTGATCGGAATTATTATATGTGCACGCACCTGCCGTGAATGTAGCTAACCTATGAATGCATATATTAAGGCAATTGCTCAATTACCACAAAGATCGTCGAGTATTAAAATAATCGCGACGACTCGAGTAACTCGATTAATTATCCCAGCTCTACTCTGCATGCCCACAGGTTCTGGGACTGATCCCCGGCAAGCACCGGCACAAATTAAGCATTGGGTAAGGTTAAATGAAAAATATGCAATAGGAATTTAAAATAAAAGTGTACTATGTAAGTCTACCAACAATAACAGAAAACAAGGCAGACATTACAACTGCAAATTATGAGCATAAGACTGAACACTAAACACCTTTACTTTGAGAAAGGAACTGTTACTGATGTGTCTGTGTGCTGCTTAAAACGACTGTTTTATTTATGACACACACAGTATATATGTCATTAATAAAGTAAAGCAGTAATATGATGGTAAATTATATATTTGTATATTAACATTATTCGTTTTAATATTTATTATTTTTACTACTGTTCCTACTATTACTGCTATAAATACATTTTTTTAAAAAAATGTATTTGTTGGTAAATAGAAAACCAGTTTTTATAGGACCTAAGACATGTGGATTACAGAAGAAGAGACAAATGGTCAAACATTGTGGAGAACCCTGCTGCAGCATAGACAACCTGCCATCTGATGCCTTTCTCTGCTCCTCCAGTGATAACATGTCATCACTGGAGCACTCGTCCCAGCACCTCCCCTGTCACCTTCAGAAGACCAGATACAAGATAGGCCAAAAAAAAACAGGGGCAAGACAACCAGTCAAGCAGAACAAGCAATGGAAATGGCTTTAAATTATTTAAGCCATCGAGAAAAACATCACCATCTAAAATATTTGGAAGAATGTATAAATAGCTAACCCCCTAAAAAGGTTCCCAGTGTTAAAAGAAAAATAATTGATCTTGTGTGGTAGAAGAATTGTAGTATTCACACATACCATTGAAATAAAACTAAAAAATAATTAGATCTTGTAACATAAATTACAACTGTCTTCAAACTGCCTGGCCAAGGCACTTGATTTGTAAATATGTATTACAAAGATGTATTACAAAATATGTATTACAAAGATTACTAATTACAGCAGTTTGTTTTGTGTTACTGTTCAATGTTTTTGCTTCAGAAATGGTTATATGAAAATAAACACATTGCAGAAAAAATTTCAGAGTTTGAAAGGGCCTCCATTTTATTCATTTGTAATAACAAGAAAAATGAAGATATAATCTGAGATTGTGACTAGAAATAGATAATAATAATAATAATAATAATAATAATAATAATAATAATAATAATAATAATAATACATACATACATACATACATACGTACATACCTACATATATACATGCATACATACTAATAACAATACTAATAAGACATAATATCAATTAATATTAATAATTACAAACAGAACATAGACATAACTATTAATAATTATAAACAGAATATAATAAAGTAAACTTTATACAGGTTTTTCATAACTTTGGACACTTTAGCCTAATTGTATAACATAAACAAGCAGAAAATAAAATGCATGCATATGCTACAGGCTCCTCCCTCCAAGATCCATTGGTCATTTCCCCTGTTCCTGTGTCTTCATGATCAAGTAGATCATGTGGTGTGCTGTCGTGCGCATATAATTATGTAATGCACATGCAGCTTGGGTAAGGATAAGAACCTTAGAAGGTTCTAGGGGGATAGGCTTTCTATATAACTGCCAGCGGTTTGCCAAAATACCAAAAGCATTTTCAACACAACGCCTAGCCCTTGATAGTAGTTAAAAATGTGCATACTTTCATGTAATTGGTTTCTTTGGTAAGGCTTCATAAGGTTGCGTTTGAGTCCAAAACTCTCATCAGCAACAATCACAAATAGCACTTTTGCATCCTTCCAGGCGAGCTTTGTGATGCTGGGATATTGAGTGTGTCGTGAACAAGACCTTTGTTCAAGCTGCATTTTGCTAACACACCCCCATCATTTACTCCTACATTTGTGCCAATGTCGATGTAAATACATTTTAAATCAGCATCAACAAGTGTCATTAAAACCAATGAGTTTGTTCCTTTATAATTGAAATTACGGGATTGGTGGTGTGTTTTCCATCCAAGGCACCAACACATGTCTTCAAACTTTTTTTGCCACAGCTACCCATTCCTCCACTGAAAAAGGAACTTTTACGTAGTCTTTTTTAGGCAATCATATAAAGCATGGGATGTCTCAATCACAATGCAAGCAATGTCGGCTGACCCTAAAAGTGCACTGCGGTGATGAAAAGGATTCACCTGTAGCCAGAAATCTAAGTGTTATGGCGAGTCTTTCACCTGGAGATATTGCTTCCCGAAGCTGCGTGTCTTTCTTTTGAATTTTCTCCTTTATCATTCCCAACAAACAACTAAATGTAGCCTCATCCATGCGCAGCCAACTGCAATAACTTGGTGGGTCTTTTTCAGCCAACTCTCTGAGCAAGCGGCTATAGCATCCTCTGCTTCATCACCGTAACACCAATCCCTGGTCCATACTCGCTTTCGCTTCTTTTTTTTTTGGCCTGGTAACACAACAACAACAATAATAATAATAATAATAATAATAATAATAATAATAATAATAATAATAATATTATATTTATTAATAATAAGAATAATTACCTTTCAATGAGCAAAACAGCAGCAACCAAAAGAGTAACAGCAGCATATGTGATTTCTTCCATTTTTTCACCTTCACCTTCTCCTTCACTTCTTCTAATTGGCTGAGTAATTGTTCAAGAAGCATATAGTTTCAATCTCTATTGTTATTGGCTAATGAAAATTATTTTTCAGTTGACCATTGCTTTACCTGGTTGCCATAGTTGCTCAAACCAATCCAGTTGCTGGCTGTAGTTGTCGGCAACAATTGCCCCAAAAGTTGCCAGTGTATCATTGCCTTTACTCCTCGCATTGCTCCCTAATGTTTACATTAGTTTCTTAATGCATTAGGTAATCAATAATGACACCACACCCACTGTGGAGTTTAATTCGTTTGTTTGTCAGGCTTGATTTCCAATGGATTTTTGAGGCCTGCTTTTTAAAGTAGCGATGCCTATATTTGTTGCCTCACATTTTGAATTCAATGTGCTGCAAAAGCAAGGGTTGGGTCAGAAAATATCCAGTTTATCACTTTCAACACTGCAGTCCTGCAGACGAGTAAACTGATTGGGTATATACCTGTATATGCAGTCAGCCCCTATTACTTCAAAAGGGACTGTGGAAAAGTGTCAAAAACATGTAGACTTGACTCTAACAGACGTTCACCTGGCAACAACAACCTGGCAAAACAAGCATTACAACACCCAGGTATTGATACAACTGACATGCCTGTTTTGCTCTGTAGTTTACTTACAAGTGAACCCTCAATTCTTATGATTTTTTCTTTCCTAAGCGAAATTAGGAGTGAAAATCGGTGTGTGACAATAACCAAAGTGATATTATCAGGATTTGATTCTCTGTAGTTCTTAGAGTGTATCTGCACATGCTGTGGCTTATCTACTGATGTAGAGTGCCCGAAACAAATGGAAGATTTAATATATAATTAATGTGTTAACTAAAACTGAGTGATTTACTGAGTTCAAACACAAGGGAAATATGTTTGGTCAGTGGACTCAACCCAGCAAACATCAGTATAATCAGACATCAGGGTGTGGGCCTGCCTTTTGGGAGCACTGGATTCACAAGAATGTGAAAACAAAGAAATAAATCAATAAACAAAGAAACAAATCAATCAATCAATCAATAAGGCACAGCTTTCCGGTACCTGTAGTCCTTGGCTGTGGGCGGCCGTGGGCCATTGAGTCCTGGGTCGGAGGGTAGAGGCACCCTGCCCAGAGAGCTCTGTCTGCCTGCTGTGGTGGCCGGGCCCCTGTACGCACGGTCCAGTGACTGGGTCTGCACTGGGGCCGCCAGCAGCTCCTTGCTGTCGCTGGTGGAGTAGGAGCTGGACGCACTCACCTGCTGGGAGGGGTGGTTCGGACTAGCTGGGTAGGAGTGTTCTGCATCAGAGGCAACAGACCTGCACAAGGGGACAAATAAGCTGCCATTTTCTGCTGGTGAAAGTGGAATTTGAAATGTAAAACGGTCTCCGTGTTTCTATTTCCTGATTGACAAGATACTTGTGTGGTGTCTGTGCTGGCTTTCTGGATGTGCAAGAGATTGGAGGAATGGATGTTCTTGTCATGAGTGTGGAAACACAATGTAAAAACAGGGATCCCTGGGATCTGTAGTTCTGTAGCACTGACTCTGGGACATATTACTACAGCTGCCACAATGCCGTGTGCAATGAAATGTACAAAAACCTATACCCATAATAGACAACTTAATTGGTTAGAGTAGGGCTGTCTTTTTACAAAGCTCTGAAAGGAGTTAAAATACATTTTTACAGACATTTTGTGTTAACAGTAACGCTACTTCAGGGGAAGGGTTTTCAGTATTGTCACTAGATTTGTCATGCCATGGTGATGTATTGTAGGTCCATGTATGTATGTCACACTCATACTGTGCACTTATGATATGCTGTACTATATATAAAGTTGGTCATGTTGATCTGATTTTTTCATGATACTTATAGCTTTAATTTTGTATTCACTTGTAATGGGGATATGTGGGTTACTGACATGTATTCATGGAATGGCATATCTAAAAAACTGGCATAATTGAATTAATTAATGATTTATGAATTAATAATGATTTATAGCTTCACTTAAAAAAGAAAAAGTAAAATCTCAAAGGATGTGGACTCCCTATGACACACCAGTCCATTTTACAGATTTCAAACCTGATTTCTACATCTAGCACATAAACAACACAGCCACCACCAGGAGTGACTCAGTGAAATCAGGAGAATGTCCTTTTCTAATTTCAGTAGTGCACCTGTTGTCTGGAGAGAGCGAGCCCTCTGAAGACACAACGTGGAACGGAGAGGGGGAGAACCTGTTATCGGGCCGGAACTCCTTGTCGTACGCCATCAGGTTCCACACATCACGGCGATTTCTCGCCTTGCGCACCTTCTTCACTTCTCGGCTCGGGTCCTCCACCTGCTTCTGCTCCTATAAGAAACAAGAACATGTTGAATCAGCTTCCAAACCAGGTTGTAAAGAATGTGAAAAGAACTGAGCTCAGTCCCATTGGAAGGCTTACAGAACCACATTGCTTTACCTTAGCTGTATCCCGTATTGTGCCCATCTCAATGATAGATTTGATAATGATAATGGCAATGCTATGGCAAGTTTTGAGGTAGATATTTCCTGTTGTAAAGTATTTTAAGCATCAATTAAACATAAAAAGCCCCTTTTTCAAGTCAGTTTAGCTTTCTCAACCCTTCCGATGCTACATTATTAATAGCTGCATGTCTGGCTTCTAGTGGGGCTGGACAAGAATGACAGCTTCACTTATTATCACATACTAAAAATGATCACAGTTAATGGCGATTATTTTAAATCATGTGTTAACTCCATTTAATTGTAACTAATACAGTGTCTCTCAAAAGTATTCACCCCCCTTGGACTTTTCCACATTTTATTGTGTTACAACATGGAATCAAAATGGATTTAATTAGGAGTTTTTGCCACTGATCAACACAAAAAAGTCCATAATGTCAAAGTGAAAATAAAATCTACAAATTGTTCTAAATTAATTACAAATATAAAACAGAAAATAATTGATTGCATAAGTATTCACTCCTTTTGCTATGACACACCTAAATAAGTTCTGGTGCAACCAATTGTCTTTAGAAGTCACATAATTAGTTGAATGGAGCCTTCCTGTGTGCAATTAAGGTGTTTAACATGCTTTCAGGTTAAATACACCTGTCTCTGGGAGGTCCCACAGTTGTTTAGTACATTTCCTAACAAAAACTACATCATGAAGAAGAAGGAACATTCAAAGCAAATCCGGAATAAGGTTCTTCAAAAGCACCAATCGGGGGTAGGATATAAGAACATTTCCAAGGCATTGAATATCCCCCGGAGCACAGTAAAGTCCATTATTAAGAAATGGAGAGAATATGGCACAACTGTGAAAAAATCTCACATCAAATCTCGGCTAGAGTTTGCCAGAAGGCATGTGGGAGACTCTGAGACCAAGTAGAAGATTCTATGATCTAATGAGAAGCATGATGGTGGCAGCATCATGCTATGGAGATGCTTCTCTGCATCAGGGCCAGGAAAGCTTGTTAAGATAGAGGGCAAAATGGATGCAGCAAAGTACAGAGAAATCCTAGAGGAAAACCTGCTGAAGTCTGCAAAAGACCTGGGACTTGGGAGAAGATTCATCTTCCAGCAGGACAAACATACAGCCAAAGCCACACTGCAGTGGCTTAAAAACAAAAAGGTCAATGTCCTGGAGTGGCCCAGTCAAAGCCCGGACCTCAATCCAATCGAGAATATGTGGAAAGAGTTGAAATGGGCAAAAATTGCAGTGTCCAAATGTGCAAAGCTGGTAGAGACTTATCCAAATAGACTCATGGTTGTAATTGCTGCCAAAGGTGACTCTACCAAATATTGACTCAAGGGGGTGAATACTTATGCAATCAATTATTTTCTGTTTTGTATTTGTAATTCATTTAGAACAATCTGTAGATTTCATTTTTCACTTTGACATTATGGCCTTTTTTTGTGTTGATCAGTTGCAAAAACTCCTAATTAAATCCATTTTGATTCCATGTTGTAACACAATAAAATGTGGAAAAGTCCAAGGGGGGGTGAATACTTTTGAGAGCCACTGTAAGTACTTCTTTCTCTGTCACAGACTCTTCTTTTTAAATTAAGCCATCTCATCGTTCTCTTCATGATAGAATGGGTTGTCTGCACTAAAGGAAGATCAAGGAACAACTTATCAGTGGCTCTGATTCTTTTGCTTCAGATGACTGCCACAAATCCGATTATTGCCTGCAGTTACTTGTGTATTTACTACCTTTTTGTACAATTCCAGTTCAAAAAGTAATATATAATACTTATTCTTTTTACTTTTAAAGTAAAAAAAAATACAGTGCAACTCTCTGCAAAAATGCATATGAATAGTCATTTTACATAGGCATACCCTAACATGGACTTACGATGCACAGGAGTTCCCCCTAGGAAAGGCATATACATAACGATAAAAAAAAAAAATAATGCAACCATATCAACCAATACATGATTTGGTGCATTATTGACATTTATTGACAAAGGCCCTGTTCACTGTAAGGACTGTTTTTCTAAGGACTGTTTTTTTTAAAGCGAACCTATAAAAATTCTCCCAGATCAGGGGTGGCCGATCCTGGTCCTGAAGTGCCGCAGGGTCTTCTGCTTTTCGTTCCACCCGAGTTCTCAGTGACTTAATAGAACCAGTTGTTTTCTTAACTGGTCAACACTAACATGTTTCCTAGGTCTTTGGCGATTGAGGACTTAAAGAGACCCAGAAAAGCTGCAGGACTGTGGCTCTCCAGGACCAGCATTGGCCACCCCTGTCCTAGATTGAGCAGCACTTTGAAAATTAAACGTCTAACTTTCTCAAACAGTTGAAAAGGGGTTTCATGAACTGCAAACTCAATTGAATTAAACAAAACAGCCCTTATTAAAACTTTCCCCGAGGGAGTTCATCTGTCAGCAGAACCTAAGCAGGATATAGTCTAATACTGCCAGGTGTCAATGGGCAATGTTTCACTGTGCTAGCATTGTGAAGCTCAGGGTTTACCCTCATTCTATCTTTGTGAACAGTAGTAAACACAGGTGACGATTTCAAAGCAAAGGTCTTACTGGGCTGTATAGGGTGCTTCTGGACGGGGTGGCTGTGGGCTGGCTGCCAGGCTGCAGTTGGCTCAGCCTGGATTTGGGCCTAACTTGCTCTGCGGTGGGCTGGCTGCCTGTCTGGAGGAGAGGGAAAGCCTACTTGGTTAGAAACTCTGTGGAACTGCCCATTGCAAGACAGCATAAGAGCACAGCGACTGTAGCAGGGCCGACAGACAAGTTCATTTCTGCAAATATACACTATGTTAGTTCCATTAAATCTTTCCATCGAAAATATATATTTTTTGTCCATCACTAGTTGGCAAAATTACCATCTCATACACCCTTGTCCTTGAGAGGCTCAACTTGAAGGACAAAGAACTACAAAACATTTCCAGTAAATCTTACCGAATTTGTGTGTTACAATAATACATACAAAATGTATTGATCTCTCTTTGAAAGAATTTCGACTCTGCACTTCAGACGCCATGGGATGAGCAGTGATTGGTTACTGAGTCAAACTGGAAGTTATCTCGGGATTTCAATTCTAGCAAAACACCCAGAGGAATCTGCACAGTAACCAACTGATGCTTTTCCAGTGACTTCAGTCAAGTGACCTAGTGGCAGAACTATCAGACACAAGCACCTTCTCTGCAGTTGCCTGACAGACTACCAGTCCCTTTGAGGCTCTGGAGCTGCAGGTCTGTATGCACTAATCTAGACAGGAGCCGTCACTGAGGATGCCTGCATCGTGATTCAGGAAGCTTCCCTCTGGAGTGCCTGATACATATACATGAAATCGAAAGAGAGACTGGAAACTAGATGAAGTTAAGCCCATCAATGCATGTCCCTTGTTAGCACAGCACTTCCCCCTATTAAACACATTTTGTAATTTAGCAGTTTTCCCGTGTTTTTCCATGATTTTACTATGCATTTACCACAGTTTACCATGTTTTTAATATGTTTTGAGCTCTCTACCTTTTACCTTGCTTACCTACGCTTTACCATACATTCAGTGTGCTTTACTACATGTTGCTGTGCTTTTACCATGGTAAACTTTTATAAGGATTAGGGCAGTATCTATTTTATTTATGTATTTAAAATGTTATAATGCGCGTTGTGTGACAGTGCCTCTGGCTGCAGACAGCATTTCTGAGGGAGCCCGAAAGGTACCTCAAAATATATCCAGAAAATACCAGGCTTGCCACTCAACAGACATATTTTAGTTTTTTTTTTTTCATTGTTTGGGTGCAAAATGCCTCCACACATAGTATATAGTAACAGCAGCTACATACATTGAGTGGAAGACATAACTCTCCTATACTTTGCTGGACCTCTGGGGTGTTCTCATACAAAACAGATGTTTGGTCCTTGGACTCTGTTCTGGTGTCAGAAGTTACCTTGCACCCCCATAGGCATTATGTTATAGCATTTGTCTGGTTCAACAATGACAACCAAATCGGTTCATAAAGAGTATTGCATACACATTGACTCCTTTAAAGCCTGTTGTCTGGGTGTCACCATTAGAGTAATAGGCAAATCTTAACCATTAAAAATTAAAAATTAAGCATTGCCCTTAGATGAACTGAAGTTTTATTAGCAGCCCTATTCTATCATACTATAGATTTCTTTGCTGCTTCTTGCTACCTACTCACTTCCTGTGATGTAGGTAAATGATGTGACACCTTTTCACAGGAAGTGATTTAGCACCAGGAAGCAGCAGCAACTTGTAATTCTATAGAGTTAATATCTGCATATACCCAATTTAAGTAATAAAAGGATGCATAGATAATGCTAATATGAGGTATGAAAATACATTTTAAAGCACTATTTTAAGGCTCAGTACTAATATCTCCATCCTAACATTTAGACTGCACTGTTCGGGGTGGCATTATTAAACTCCAACACTGTATACATCCCTAAAATAGGCTGTCCCTGATTAAACACTGAGAAAGATGTGATAACCACACAGAAACCATAACATACCTCACCTACTATTAAGCACTGACATATTGTGCCAGCACACCACCTGGTGAGGTACAGCCCATGCACATTCCAATTCCCTTCCATAGTAGATACAAAAGCTGGCCCCAGCTCCCTGGTATATATAAAGTGAGTGGTTCACTACTCTTTTATTTCATCGCAGGAGGATGTCCCAGTAAACCACAAGTCTTGACAGGGCGAGTTGTTTATGTAAGGACATTGCCCTGCGGTGAATTAAAACTGTCAACCACGAACGATCATTCAATATTCTGTTTATACCACAAACATATTTTTTAAATGAACAGCAATAAAATGTATTCAGTTAATTCAGGGATTATTTTACCTGGTGGATCTTTACTTAATTTTCAACAGACTATTCTTCGGCATGGATTAATTTCGAACCCTGTTTATGGCCTCTATGCAACCGTTTTTTTAGCTAGATCCTTGAGCTCAATCTGTCAGTTTGCAGCCGCTCTGTTGTTTCCTAACGTTACCGGAGTTATGAAGAGTCTACAGGCTGTTTGGATAAATCAAGCAGGCAGATCAGTAACTGGAATTTCATGAATAAACTCGTTCTCAAGGGAATCGGTGTCCAAATCAAAACAATAATAAAATCTGAAATGATTTCAGACATTTTAAAGTTGTAAAAAAGTTCCATAAAGTGATTGGTAGCTGTATTTGTTGAAGTACCGAAGCCAAGCTCCGTCCTGAATATCAGCATCACACACCACTGGATTGGAATGTAGTCAAAAACACATTCGAAACTGGTCCCAGCAAGCATCTTATTCCACTGATGTTATCCCACTTATGTTATCCCATTTATGTTATCCCAGTTAAGTGGAATTAACATAAATGTATACCACGCTTGATATACCCACACTGTGGTATAAATATATTTACCTTCTGTCTCCGTTTTTCCTTCCTCTTGTCTTCTGTGGCCTGCAGCATCTTCTCCTTCCACAGGTTGAAGAAGTATGAAGGATCTGTGTAAAACTTCAGGCCATCTTTCTTGTCATCTCTACACAACAAAAGTGTGAGACTCCATCAGTGTCACTTACACTCCAGGCATGTTTGCAACAGAAGACAGGCATGTGCAGGGAAGGGTCACTGTATTAGGAACCTAGTCTAAGGAATACTGTTGGTTTGGTAAAGGGTCATTCCAGGTGTTTGTGCATATCAGATAATAAAGGAAGGGTCCCTGCATCAAATACTGAATAATGCATTCCAATGGAGACATTTCAATTTTGACTACATTTGCGGTGTAATGAATGTAATGAAGTTTTAACATCTACTCATGTAATGGAAATCATGAAGATCTGGATATGTCCAGTGACTGCTGTGAATAGTGCAGCAGGCAACAAGGGAAAGACCTTGTGACAGCATTTAAAGACAGCTGGCAGGAGGAAAGAGATCCCATTGGGGCTGGCAAGGGTGAGGTAACCTTGTCGGCAGTATCCAGCTCATGTTTTCAAAGGTAAACAGGATGCTGGAAACACTCGCCTACAGGTTCTAAGAAATTAAAGAGAAAAATACCCCTAGAGTCTGCAAGAACAGGGGCAGAAGATGACTCAACATTGGACAAACACTGTTAATGACTTAGGAACGGAAACGGCTATGAGAATGGAGAGTACTTCACAAAAGACTAGTTCAAGATCTGCAGTTAGCAAAGACATGGAACTCCAGGTTTGTGTCTGCGACCAGAGCAAGGCGACAACAGTCAGGGATATGAAGATTCATCAAGGCAGAATGAAAAGCTTGAGGGAGAAGGGAGAAGGGAGAAGGGCCTCGCACTGATCAGTACTTCTTATGAAGTCAGTCAAGTCAGTCGAATGAAATCCAACGACAGGAAGCAAACCACAGTTCACAGGATATCAGTACCCCTTTCATAGACGTGAGGAGGACTTCCATGGATACTACTAGTGACGAAACTAATAATCCTTGCGAACCCAGTCAGATGAACCAGCGTAAGAGAGCAAAGAACCTCAACAGGCACAAGCGTGGATATAAATGGGCAAGAGCTTGTGAGAAAACTGCATGAGACACAGTAAACACAGTTCTCTGTTTTGCCTTGGAAAGGTTAAATGGAACAGGTTAAATGGAAATTTGGGGACATCATCTGCGCATATGGAAGCAAGAGGTTTGGAGCTGAAAAAAGGATGGAAAAAGTACAAACTATTCCTGGAAAGTCTAGACGGCAGCAGGAGATTGAACGCTTAGTTAGAGAAACAAGGCAGCTGGGGAAGCCATGGAGAAGAGCAGGACAAAGTCAGAAAGAGGGACTCGGTCTGCTACAAAGGGTCATAAAAGATAACCTTGCAACATTGTGCAGAACTGGGCATCTACGGAAATGTTACAAAAAGAAGCATGCGAGAACTAACTCTTATAAAGACCCATTCAAATTTGTAAATAATGGCACACTAAAATCATCTAAGTTTGAGCTGGAGAGATATTTGGAAAAAAACAATCAGATTAAAAAAGGCAGGAGCCTATGTCAGTTCCTTCAGACATCCCACCTGCCAATCAATCCACCATAATACCAAATGGAGGACTGTGTACCTAAGTGGAAAGAAGTAGATCAAGCAAAGCAAGGGCGTCATCATCTCCAGGGCCTAATGTAGTTCCGTTCAGAGTATACAAGAGTGCTTCTGGAGATCTATGAATCCTGTGGAAATTGATGAAAGTGGCATGGGAAAAACAGGTTGTACCGAGAGCATGGCGCCAAGCAGGTGGAGTCTTTATACCAAAAGAAAAAGATTCTACAAGCATCAGTTTCCTTCTATTTCCCTATTAAACGTAGAAGACAATATTTTCTTCAGCATTATTGCTCAGAGATTGTTAACTTACCTATTAAAGAACTGCTTCATTGACACTACAATACAAAAATCAAGCATTCCAGGTTTCCCAGGATGCTTAGAACACATCAATGTGATCTGGCAACAAATTCAATCAGCTAAAAAGGAGAGAAAGGAGCTCCATGTGACATTCCTGGATTTGGCTAATGCATATGTTTCAGTGCCACATGAGCTTCTTTGGGTAGCAATTGATTTTTTCAGCGTACCAATGACAATACCAAATTTATAGAAAGCCTACTATGGAGATTTGCAAATTTGTTTTTCAACTTCAGAATTCAGCACTACTTGGCAATGCCTAGAAGATGGAATAATGGCAGGATGTACAATTTCTCCACTGGCTTTTGCCATGGTGATAGCAGTAATTATTAGGGCATCAAAATGGGTAGTGGGAGGAGAGCGCTTGGCTTCTGGAAAGCGACTACCACCAATTTGAGCATACACAGATGACATGACAGGAATGACTACAACAATAGTCTGCACTAATCGATTATTGGGCAAATTAACCAATAACATTGAATGGGCACGAATGCAATTCCAGCCCATAAATCAAGGAGCATCTGTATAATTAAAGGTAAAGTTGTAAATAAAAGGTTCTACATTAATGGTGAGGCAATGCCAACAGTGTCCGAGAAGCCAGTGAAAAGTCTTGGGAGATGGTACAATGGGGATCTAAAGGACACAGTTCGTGTGGGAGAAGTTAGACAACAAGTAGCAGAAGGGTTGATGAGCATAGACAGCAGCGATTATCGGGCAAACTGAAACTTTGGTGCTTTCAGTTTGGTCTACTGCCATAGCTGCTGTGGCCACTGACTGTGTACAAGATTTCTTTGACAACAGTTGAGAAGCTGGAAGTTTTAATCAGTTCATGCTACAGGAAATGGTTGGGAGTTCCAAGCTGCCTCAGCAGAGTGGGACATTAAGGTAAAGGAATACTGCAAATCAGTCTCTGCTCTAACCAAGGAGTTTAAGTGCGCCAAGGTCCGACTGAAATGACATTAGTAGATTCACACGACAAATGCAGGGAGACAGCACCTGTGCTCAAAACTGGAAGAAAGTGGGCGGCAAAGAAAGCTGTGAAAGATGCAAAGGCTACCCTTCAAATTTGTGATATTATGGGGCAAGTTCAGCATGGAACAGGTTCAGCTCCTCTTATATGGTACAAGGCAACTATAGCTCAACAGAGGAAGCTGGTAGGCAACAAGGTATAAAACAGGAGGAGAGATTGAGGTGTGTAAAGGCCATTTCCCAGGCCAGGCAGGGAGAATGGATTAGATGGGAGTGTGAAACAACGCAAGATCGGCTGGCAAAACCTATGGATAATTGAACAGAGCAGGATCAGTTTCCTCATCAGGTCAACATATGGTGTTCTCCCATCACCAAAGAACCTAAACCTCTGGGTGGGTGAGGATCCCTCATGTCATTTGTGTTCATCACCTGTAACATTAAGGCACATTTTGACAGGATGTAAGGTGGGTCTTAGCCAAGGGTGTTTACTTGACACCATGACCAGGTGCTGCGATGTTTGGCTTTAGCACTGGAAGACAAGCGTAACCTGAGCAATAAGTTGCCACCAGTTCCATCAAAGCATTACACACAAAAGACAATATTCCTCCGTCCAGGAGAGCAACCACCAAGAAAAGGTGTTAAAACCAAGTCTCACCCAGGACAACTAGAAGCTGCTAGAGACTGAAAAATGCTGGCAGATCTTGGTCAACGGTTTATTTTTCCACCTGAGATTGTCACCACTAACTTTCGACTAGACATTGTCTTGTGGTCTGGATCAGCATGCCTTGCTCATCTGGTAGAGTTAACAGGGCCATGAGAGGAAGAAACTAGCTGCTGAAGCGGAACAGAGTCCAGGTTTACCCAGTGGAGGTGGGTTGTCGAGGATTTGTGGCACACTCTACAACTCACTTTCTCAGAGAAGTCGGGTTCAGTGGCCAAGAGTTGCGTTGTACAGTGACAAACTTATCTGAAGCAAGAGAAAGGAGCCGCAACTGGCTGTGGTCAAGACAGAAATATTCTAGCTGGGGATCTCAAGTACAATAGAAAGAAAGTAACACTGATGTATGGGTAAGTAAGCTGGGCTGAGATGCTGGGATGTCAGAATCACTGTCAAGACCTCTTGAGGTGTTGTGGGCTAGTCACCCAGGATGGAAGGTGCCCACTTGAAGACCCTGGAGATGTACCCAACTTAGCTCAATTGAGATGGCTGTCATGCTGATGTGCTGGGGAGACTGCCCTGTGGTTGATCCCCAGAGTCACAGCTGTTGTGTGTGCTGATGTGCTTGAGAGGCAAAATGAGCTGATCCCTGAAGCCAGCATTACACTTCAGCCATCAACACCAGGCAGAAGGATATCTACATCATCAGATGGAAAGAAACGCAAATGGATGGAGATGCAGATGGATCACATTAGTTTACTGTAAAGCCTTAGTTGGCACTTATCTTGGTGAGAGCCAAGATCAAATCAGCATGAAGTTTTAACATCTACTCTCAACTAATGGAACTCATAATAGACTAGGTGGTGGCACTCTGAAAGGGTTTCACTGAGTGGACTTGCTTTACTTACACTGGAACCCCCCCATCCTTCATGGAAGCAAGCGGCTTTGTCTGACAGGAGATAGGGTCACTGATTAACTCCAGTCACTTTAACAATTATAGTCAAAACAAGTCAGTGTAAAATGTGCTTTTTCAAAGCGGTTGGCAGTTAAGAGTTTATTTCTGCTAATACACACAGTAGGGATGGAAAATGGGTCCTATTTTATCACACTCCTAAGAAATCTAATACAATGTGTCCATGCTCACCTGTATGGGCTGAGGATATTGAGTGGAGGAGGCTTGTCACAGCGCTGGTATATCTCCATCACCGGGTTGGGAATAGAGGTCCGCGAGACCACCTGTTGGTCCTGGATTGTGGAACTCTTAAACGCTTTCCTCATGTTGATGTCCTGAAGTGACACTGGAAAGGAAAGAGAACACAGTGTAAATAAATAAGGGCAGTGACACGACACAAGAGAAACAGCACAGAGCTCTTTATTCCACTATCCGACTCACACATCACAAAACAGTGAAATATTGAGTATAGTGAATTAATGAAGGGCCCTCATTCAGTAAAGTACAGAACATGACAAATTACTGCAGGCAAGCGCTAACTGTGAATCAACCTTGTGTTTTGCAACATACAAAATTAAGGGTTTTTATGCACAGGTCTATTGGTCCAACATTAGTCTAGGGCCCCCCTCCACACACTTATTTTTTTTTTATCCGTGACGGCACCTCTCTATATACACACTTACTGGATATACAATGTACACTTCAATCTTCACACGTCTGTATGCACATAAAATGTTCTTATAATACTGCAAGTGTTCAGTGGCTCCTTCTAATCATGTTGAGTTGATTTATTGTGGAGGCGGGCAAAAAGTAACCTACCAGATAAAATGCATGATTAGAGGAATTCACAGAACAATTAAAAACAAATTGTGTATTGGTTATGGAGTTCTATCATTATGTTAAAAGATTAATAAATATATAATGAAGTGTTACATAAGGTATGCATGTATAATAACTAACAACTACAAAACTACAAATAAAATGCCCCCCCCCCCCCCCCCCCCCCCCCCCCCCCCCCCTCTACCTGCGCACACCCGGAGTGAGACGCAGAGGAACAGACACAGCCTGGGAACGGGTGGTGTGTGTTGTCCCTGTACACTTCCAGCAGGTGATAACAGCGAATTATTTTTCTTGATCTCGTTGGCATGCATTTTGATAAACAAGTTCTCCTCATGTAGCCGTTGAGAAAGGAGATGTATGTGACCTGCGACAATTAAGCTTTTTACCAAGAAACTCCTTCACTAACGACCTTTAAGCATTAACGGATTTATTTTATTAATAGTTTTAAAATCACTTGTTAATAAAGCTGTCATGAAAATCGCCTCCCCCCCCAATGTATCATAGTGCTTTCCTTTTTACCAAGATATTCCCATTTCTTTTTCACATTTGGGTCAGATTTATTGAGCCTTGGTTACAAGTACTGCAATGTAACTATTTGGGAAGGAATGAAAGTGACTTAATTTGATTATAATTGCATTCATTTTCATTATTGAAGTGTTACTCTATGTGTACGCAATAAGCTCTGAAAGACAGTTATATAGATAGTTCATCACTTGCATAAAGAATATGAAAAAGCAGCCACTACAGAATGAAAATGAACAAAATGACAGCAAACGCCATAACACACAGGGCTGTTCAAGGGTTCAACCTTTGTTAACATTCACAGTGTCTCTCCTGCTCATGTTCGTTGTGATCACTGCTTTGATGGGAGTCTGTTATCCTCTTTGTATGTAAAGTACTGGCACTCATTCTACTTCTATTCGTGGTGGAATCAACAGCACTCCAGGGTTCTTCTTCAATATAATTCATTTTGCTTCTACAGGTTCAAATCCCTCTGAGACACATTATGGCCTGATCTGATTGCTTTGCATCCCTTTGAAAGCTTTATTAAGAGCTGCTATGTTCCGGTACTCCAATTTGCAAGTAATCAATTTCTATTGCATTGTGTCACACAGGTGTCGTTTGCCTGCATGAAGTTCTATCAAGTTAACACCTGTTAACCAGTTGGGTGTGTTGCAGGTATAATGACATCACACATGCGTTTACAATGAAAATATAGCTAGCACGCTAAGATGGTAGCACTAGTATTCCAGTGGGGAAAAAAACACTAGACCCTTTTTTTAACCATAATATTGGTTTACAACAAACTTCAGAGTGTTGTGTCAGTTATAATTGTGTCATTGTAATAAATATGGAGCTATACTAATATTTTGGATGTCACACATCATGACATCTGTGTTATGAACTAAACACACACCGTTTTAAGAAGGATGTTAACAACGACTTTGCAAAGATATCAGAATGATATTACACAAACTTTCCACATCGTAGCTACCTAATCACGGTCCTCTGGGTCTACAATTTGTATTGAAAAATTCTATTTGACAT
Organism: Polyodon spathula; assembly: GCF_017654505.1. Taxonomy (NCBI): domain Eukaryota; kingdom Metazoa; phylum Chordata; class Actinopteri; order Acipenseriformes; family Polyodontidae; genus Polyodon; species Polyodon spathula. The sequence goes on from NC_054540.1 coordinate 46,543,143, forward strand.
CCTAGCTTCTCTCTCTCTCTCTCTCTCTCTCTCTCTCTCTCTCTCTCTCTCTGAGAATGGTTAAGTGTTAATATTTTTAAATGATTCTCTTAAGCTTCACTTATAGCACAACACAGATTTCTAAAGTGGCTGTAGCAAACAAAACAAGTCTATAAACCTTACCTGTACAGTACTGAAAGAAAGGCATGATGGAGCAAACATGTATTTTCATTCTAATACAATATCTCTGGTATTACACTAGGGTTAAAAAATCTCCAGTTGCATTGCGGCTCTTTTGTCATTTCACTTGGAAGACTCCTTTCCTGTCACTAACCAAGCTGCTTCTTTCAGCCTGTAACATGCTTTGACCCTGAAGACACTGCTGAAGTGAAATGACACATGAAGTGAAATAGTTACCTACTTCCTGCAAATAGGACAAGCAAACTGAATACTTTCTTTAATCTGCCAGTTTGAGACTCTCATAGTCAATGGAATGGCATGACAAATAAGGTTTATGAAATGATGTTGTGTGCTATAGTCCCTTCAATGTGCTGTTGTGGAGATATTAATAATACCATTATATATAAATTATAAACAGCCTTTTTTGATTATATTCCTCCAAAAAATGATTTCAGAACAGGCAATATATTTTCTGCTTGCTGTTTAGGTTTATTTATTTGAAAACTGTAGCTGGAAAAACTAGATGTCTCTTTGCCTAAGCTCAAAACTGCACAAGCTTTACACAGAAATGAGCTGAAGACTGCAGCAATGGGTGTGGCAAACAAGATGCCTGCAAAATGAACAATCAGCAGCATTCTGCAAGAAAGCCTACATTAACAAATCAGCTTATCTCCCTCCGAACGTATCAACAGTGCTGTGTCAATAATAAGTAAGCTCAGTACAGTACAGTACGCCCTCTTTTCATTCTTTGACTTGAAATAACGTAAAATATTGAAAACAGTGCATTAGTGACGGGCCCTAATGCAGTTAAACAGTTTGACTGTCAACATGGATGAATTGTAAATAAACCAAATCAGGGAATTATGGAAGGAATGCTGTATTATACTCAGATTGAGGGAAATGTCCATTAGGAAAAGCATTGTCCCTATTGGTTAAGGCTGCCTCCTAAACATTGCCAGTTTGAATCTCTTGCTGGTCTTCTATTGCGCTACAGTCACACACTGACTGAAAGACAATTGAGTGCATTTTATGCACAAAACCCCTGTGCAATCCCCAATGGTTTTGTGCTTTGTAGTTGTTTCTTTGTGTGCGTCTCTAAGATGCATTCCCCTCCAGCCACACCCCTGTCACATACGAGTTAGTATTTCCTTGCTGGGGCAGGTGTAATATAAATACACAGTATTACTGTGATGCAGAGAGCATTGTTTTTTTTTTTTTCCCCCTTTAAACCTTAAGCAGGTTGCATCCATTTGACCCTGTCTTTCAATACCACCTTAAACAAAAAAAAAAACAGCACCTCTTATTATAGCATGAACAACATTATTACTGTTGAAAGTGCTGTTAAGAGGTAACACAAAGCCATTCTTGTGTTGAAGATCTTTTGGCTGTTTGCTTGTTTTTTACACTTTCATTTGGGATATGCTACAGATGTAAAGGTATTGCTTCCTAGTGCTTAATCCACACGTGCTACAATTCAAACTCCCTCCAGTCATCTAGGTGCAATCAGACTATGAGGTACAAGGTGAAATATGTGCCCCTCCATAATGAACGTAAATAAAATATACAACTGTGTAGAAGAGCTTAAGAGAGTAATAATGTTAATAAAGCTCAATTTAATGAGTAAGCCGCTTCATATGATATCTCCCATACTGATCTACGGTGTCTGCAATCATTCCGACTGGTTGCTTCCATGCTAAGGTATGATGATTTTTCTCTAAATCTGACTTTACCTGGCTTGTTTTGAGCTTGTCTTGAAGATGCTAGGAAATAAATAGCCTTTTCTATGGCCTACTGTATGGACTTAACAACTCCCCTCACCTCCAGAGAGCTTCACCATGCTTCACAGACCCTACTCCTCCAGAGAGCTCCAGCATGCTTCACAGAGCCTACCCTCTAACCAGCCATAGCAGCCTTTGTCTTAGCTGCTAATTTTTGGCCTACCTTCTTCCACGGTGGAGTCTAGCTGAGTGACTTTAACAGCCAGGAGGTCGACCCTCTCCTGAAGATTATTCATCCGCATGCAGAAGCTGTTTGCTTCATTGAAAAGCTCCCCAAATATATCTTCAGCATGTCTACCTGCATCAAACACACACAGACAAAGACATTGTTTCATATGGTCTGGCGCACTTCAGAAAACCTCACTAGACATCTTTCATGCCAGAGCTGAAGTCATTCAAAGCTGTAGAGTCCCACATTGCCATTCAATCAGATACTGATCTCTGAAACCTTGAATGATGTTTACTATATTCCTCCATACCCTGCCCTCCAGCCGGTTTCATTAGAGAGCAGACTTTGATGGCTTCCCAGTTTGTTAATAGTGCAAGAAATGTGGGAAATGAGAATTCAGCCCACCAAGACATTTGCCCCATTTAGTGGATTATAATGCCATAGGGCAGAATCCATTTTAGTTTTTGAATATTCCTACTATGAGTAGATTGACTAGTCGCCACTTAACTCATTTTTATATAATCATAATAATATACTATCTTTAATTTTATATAGCACCTTTCATAGTGGACCACCATCACAAAGCGTTTTTACAGAAGTAGGCTGTGAACTATGCATTATATGCAGAGTCACTTACAACAGGACATTGATTTAACATCTCATCTGCTGGATAGAGCACAAGGAGGTTAAATTACTTGCTCAGGGTCACACAGTGAGTCAGTGGCAGAGGTGGGATTTGAACCGGTGACCTTCTGGTTACAAGCCCTGGACTTTAACCACTATTTGTGTACTATATTAAACCAATGTATCAATGTTCTAAATTGTCATTTTTATGTTAATGACTTTTAACCTCAACTACATCGGAAACCGAGTGCCTCTCAATCATGTGACGTGAAATTGGTTGTCTACCAGTTTCTAAGGTTGTCTGTCACTTTTATATAACTAGTTGACTAACTGACTATTCGGTGCTACTTCTAGTTCATACTTATTTACTACAGCGACGTAGAACATATTTTCCTCTATACTTTGAACAGCAGATGCTATAGTAAAGGAATTTTAATTTGGAGAAATTCCCTCTAGCTAAGAAAAACAGCTTTGTTTTAAAATGTTTGTTGTGAGATCCTAATATGTGTGAAAGTTGTTAATGCTTACAATATGCTAGTAATGTACAGTACAATTACAAGGAGTTGTATGTGCTTACTGAGGCTGCCCAGTTGCTTGATGATGGCAGCCAGAGTGCTGTTGGTGACGCACTCCAGCTCACTAGTGACCCCATTTGGCAGTGCCCCCCTGCACAGGTGACGTGGTTCGATATTCCTCTTCACAAGAGGCATCGTGCCACGCAGCCCCGACTACACAGTGTCCTGGAGAACAAGAGAGAGAGAGAGAGAGAGATGATGAGAACTCATACATTCACACTGTACTACAAGTGGAATCTCCATGCCATTCACTGTCCAGTGATAACACAACACAGTACAGCTTGGTAACAAACATCACAAAGGATTTCATTCACAACACAGCACACTAACTACAGCCCGCTGCTAAATGACTGATTCCAAAGGGACTCAGCACACTCTTCTATTAAAACCGAGCAGCATTAAAAAGGCCAATGCTCTTATCACATAACAGCTACAAAAGGACTAAGGAGTGCATCAGGAGACCACAGTCTCTCTTGCTAGTATAAGAACCTCAATGTTTATCATTTATTGAACATGGGGCACTGAATGCATGTGAAAATGCATGCAAAATTTGAAGTAATTACATAAAGTAAATTAATAAATATGACCATTCATACAAAACTCTAACTTTTATTGAAACATAATATTGAAATTGAAATGAACTGTGTGATAATTTGATCCATTATACAGAGGTTTACAGCCTGAGCACCAGTCATGGTGGGGTTTGTTGAGTTTTTTTTTTTTAAAACCATAAAGGCACCCAACCAAAAAGCACTCTTCCAAATTGAATCTTGCAGTTAAAACAGTGATGCATGCTTAAAAGGGCATAAAACACCATAGGCTGCAACCTCTCAGGGTTGTGTACTGTAATATACAAAGACCATGCTAGCTCTGCTCTCTTGCTAGGGGCTGCATTGCTTAAGAGGAGCGTGTCTATTGCAGTTTGGTTGCTAATCTTCCTATTTAATTCTGTCGGTGTTCAGGGCACTAAGGTTCAACACAAGAACAATGATTGGGCCATATTTTCAAAGGAATTGCTACAGTCTGTAATTAGCTCCAATTTTTTTAAATCAGTAAAACACCTGATAATTTTACAAAACTAAAACCAAACAACGAAGTAATATAGTCTAATCTCTTAAGCACTCTCAAGGTGTTTATTATTTGGTAACATTAATATAATTTTTACGCCTTTCAAAAAAAAATCCTTTAAAATATGGCCCATGGCTTCTTAAACTGGAACAGCTGTTTAGAATGAGAGCTAGATCAACCCCAGTTTAACCTTCCCATATAACACCATGTTTGCTATCCCGCCACTGGGATGACTACATTACTGTAGCATTCAAATGCTCCACAATATAAAAGCTACATACTTTCTGGATTCTCTGACTAGCACTTCAAGTAATTTCTTCCTTGCTAAAACCCTTTAGTTCCTTGCAGTATAGTGTGCCTTGGCATAAGCATTGCGGTACAACACAGTAAAAGCTAAGCATGTTAAAACACAGTCAAAAATGACTTATTAGGCAAACACAGGATTACATGTTGTGTAAGTGCAATGATCACATACTGTGTTTAACATACGTGACCATATTGCTCTATAAAAATATAATAGTCCTTAATAGCTATATAGGTTTGTCACGACTCCAATGTACTAGGCAGCAGGCATGCGGTTACCCCATAACCTGACTCAGGTTTGTAAAGTTGGGTAGGTAGGAAGATGCATTTTATTTTTTGTTCAACACAGTACAAGTTTGACAGTTTTCTGGTATGAAGATGAAATCCAGGAGACAATTGGAGTACAGTAAGTTAAGCAGACTTGTTCCAGCTAGTGTCTTCTTTGGTGTACTAGGTCACGTTTGTTTTCCTTCCCTGGTTGTTGTCAATCTTCTTTCTAGATGGAGGTGTTTTTGGACATTTTGTGCAGCCTTTTCTTACATGAAAAGGGCAACGTCTCTCCACAGTGGCATTTTAGACACACAGCCTGCATTCCTAATTGAAGGTCAGCTCAATCTACAGACAAGGAGCTCTTAGGAATTGAACTCCATTCTATGAAAACAAACTCAAGCAGGCTGTGTTTCCTAATTAAATGTTCAAGACCTGCTAGATTAATTTCTTCTATGAGATGTGCTGGTGTTCCAAAAGTCCTGATATGAGTGGTTTTGCTTTTTGACTTTGGTTGCTGCTTGATGCACTGGGTTTAAATAAGTAGTCTCTCCAGAAAAAAACAAACAAAAACAAACAAAACACAGAATTAGATTTACAGAACATATAATTTATTACAGAAGACTACAGAAAACTGCATTAGAAGCTGTAGCACAAATTAGTTCCAGTTCTATACTATAATTGAGAATTTGCCCTAGATAATGCTGCGCCAGTAGAGTTGTGTATGAGTGACGCTTCAGTGTCAGTGGGGGTCAGGATTTTGTGTCAGAAATTAAGAGGTTTGCAAGACTGCCATCGACCATGAAAACTAAAGTGACAGTGGCATTAAAAATCACTGCAAAAGACAGGGAAAGAACATATCTACATGTATTTAACTGATTTCAATAACTTCTTTGGTAATAAAACTGTTTATGTTAGCTTGTGTAGTTCAGGAGGCATGCAGCAGGGGGCTTCCAATTTCCTGTCAATTAGTACCTATTTTCTATTTAAGCCCTAACCACTTGCACCTTTGCTGTCTAGCTTTTCGTTTTTGTAGCACACGCTCAGACGCCGTCTTTTCGTGTTTCTCTGCCAATCTACACTTCGTTGCCTTTCACTGGAGGTCATTTCTCTGCGCAGCGCTCCCAAGATATTATCAAATATTTTCCTACCTGCTCCGGTGCTGCTTCTCATCATTCAGCTTCTCCATTCGGCTACAGGAGCTCCAGCGTTAGTCTTTCCTGCTCTTTCCTGCTCTTTCCAGCCTCCAGCAGCCCAGCAACAGCACCGTCCAAACCGCAGCTTCATTTCTCAACTCGTCCACGTCTTTATTAGACAAACTGGCCCTCCACTAAAACCTCTAATGCTCCTTCAACAAGACATTGACATTCCCGTGGTCAGCGTTTGTCTTGCCATAGCTACTCTATTTAATCCACCATAAATATCTGTCAGCTGAACATTTCTTTATTCTTCGCTTGCAATCAAGCGACCCTCCTCTGCTCCCAGATCCAACAAAAATTACCATTCTTTCATGGGATCCTGCCCTGGATTTCTATTGGCTACGTTCAACGTTTTAGGGACCTGTCCATTCAGTTTCGTGCTCCGTTTTGGCGTGTGGCGGCTTGTGCTTTCGACTGGTCACAACAAGATCCAAAAACACTGCTGTTTTGCAACTTTTCCATCGGCGCCTCTCAGTCCGTGGCTACCACGGCACGCCCTCATTGCCTCACTTGCTGCTGCGCTTTTACAACCTGCGAGGGCTCGTTCAACTCGTCGAATTGTGACATCTAAATACTGTGTTAACGTATTTATATACATGACTAACTGTCCTAAAACATGTAACGAAGATAATAAAATCTAAAAGGATAAGCAATTGTCGTTCTACACCGACAAGGATTTTAATCACAATAACCAAATATTCTACCCGGCTTCACTCAAGCCAATGGTTAATTCTAATCATAACCGCTAGATGGCAGTATAACACCACAAATGTTATACAGTCTCTAAGCTGGTTTGCTATCCCTGTGAAGCTCACCACTCCAGCTTTTCTATACATTCCTGCAGTTTGTTGTCATTCCGAGAGATTCGCAGGAGACCCCCTCCTCCAACCTTTTGTAGCAACTGACATTCTCCAATTTCAACAGTTCCACTCTTCAAGGACCTGGTCATGAAGCAACCTTACTCAGCTGTTTTCGAGATGCTCAGTATCTACCATCATAGTAACATTCTGCTTTCCTGCATCACGCATCCATTCCTGTGACTCATTCCTGTTCCCAGATTTGTGTTTCCTCATCTGGTGCTGCTCCTCCAATCCAATCAGCTTCATCAAAGTCATAATTTCATCAACAAGAGCCGCTAATCAGCCATGGAACCATGTCCTACGATTTATCAACGTTCCAGTCAATGTCCTCCTACCCCAATAGACAATAAACTACTCCCGACCAATCAATATGTTTTTCAGACGCCTCAGAGCAACACATTTTTCAACCTCTCGGGTTCTGCAGCGGTCTCAGATCTCTGCAATCTTCATCTCTGCCCAAAAGCAGCCCCATCTCTGGCTCCATCTAAATTGGCCTTAACACTGAAAGACCAATATCTACTGCATTCACCAGATCCCTACTCTCTGCAGCAGACCACCGCACTCTACTGATTCTCTATTGCAGATCTCTGTTTTCACAGCTGGGCTTCTGCACACTACTGACAGCACTCCATTGTTTTCTTCCTCAGACCTCTGCTCTGTTCAGCAGATCCTGCCCTCTACTGTTAATTGCTCCTCACTACAGCAGATATCCACTCCCTCTTCAGATCAGTTCACTACTGCAGCTGCAAAGTCGCTCTAGTTTACTGTTTAAGTCTGCAGCTGCACTTCTCCAGAGCCTACAATGCTCCAGCCTTCCTCCAATACGTAGATCGTGGCAGCATTCCCACAATCAAGGCTAACGCTAATCTCCATCTAATCAAAATATGGGGCACTCCTTCAGCAATCCTATTCATCTCCGCTCATCCTCCCAAATGTTACAGCATTAATACTTGGTTTGAGACGTGGTACGAGACTGGAAATCTGTCTTGATTATGAGTTAAGGATTTCCACTATTAAGAGAATAGCTGGAGTTATTCTCTGAATGTGAATTTACATTTTCCATTTCAAGCAGACATGACAGTAGCAAACCGCTGATCGATCCTGTATTAACTAAACACATAGGAAGGCGACATCTCATCTGCCCTCATTTCTAGAATATGGGGCGCAAAGGAGCCGTGCTTCCCCAGTAGCCGATTCATGTTCGTTCAGTCCAGCTGCCACCTCAGCCCTCAGTGCCAGCTCTTCTTCTGCCTCTATTTTCGGTATCCAAGTTCAGTTGGTCCCATTTGATTCCACAACCCCCATCTAGAATCCTCAGGTTCTCCAGATGCTATTTGACTGAAACCTACTCTCAGTAACCCCCTTCAATCTGTTCAGCATTACATGTCTGCAGCCCTCCACCTTGTTCAAGAGCCTTCTCCAACTCCCTCCAGTCTCTCCATATCAGCATTCTGCCTGACCCTCTGTGGGATTCTTAAGAGCTTTCCCCCTGCCTCACCTTCCTCTGTCTATATCAACATATATCCTCCATTTGCTAATTCCCACTCTTCTGAAAAGCCGCTTCTCCCCCTACAATGATTTACCCATGGAGATCAGCTGCCCCTCGGCCACCTTCCATGCTTACTCCATCACTTGGCTGCATACCTCAAGACGGATCAATTCAGCGAGCTCGGTCCACTCATACATCAAGTGTCAAGTTCCCTATCTCCCTTTTCAAGGTATCTCCACAGCAGGAACCCCCCCCCCCCCTCCCCCCCGACTCGCCTCCTCAGACCATCTGTTCATTGATTCCTCTCACTCCTATCATCACTTGCCTCGTCTCGAGCAGACCTCCCTCCATTCCTCCACCCTTGTCTCCAAACAGGCCTCCTTCCTCTCCACCCTCGCCTTGTGAGTAGGCCTCCCTCCTCAACTACACCCTCTCCTCCAGAGCAGGCCTCCCTCCTCGCCTCCTTGCATGGCTCCCTCCTATCCACCCTCGCCTCCGAGCAGGCCTTACTCCTCGACTACATCCTCTCCTCCGAGCAGACCTCCCTCCTCTCCACCCTCGCCTCCTCGCAGGCCTCCCTCCTCTCCACCCTCTCCTCCAGAGCAGGCCCCCCCCCCTCAACTCTCCCCTTCCCCCCCAGCCTGATCACGAATGTGGGGGAACTCGTCCTCCTCTGCAGTGGATTCCTACATTCATTCATCCTTCCCTGATATAGTTGCTGCTCCTTCTAAAAATGCTAGAATCATTTCTACTCTTTGGAAAGGCTGCTTCTCCCCCTACGAGAATCTACTCATGGAGACCATCTGCCTCACAGCCTTCTTTGGCTTTCTCAGAAGCTCCGAATTCACAGTTCCCTCAGCTTCCTGCTTCCCCTCAGTGGGTATTCGTTTGTGACCTCTATTCTATTTCCAACTCCTATTTTCTTATTCGGCTGCGCACTTCAAACCCTTTTTCAGCAATGTCAAGATATCTCTCATGCAGGAAACTTGTCACTTGTCTCTGGTTCTCAACCCACCTCTCCACCCTCCTCTCCAGGACAGGCCTCCCTCCTCAGCTTTATTCACCCCATTCATTCCGTATCGGTGCAGCCACCTCTGCTGCAAGGGCCAGCATCAATCAGAGCCCGATCAAAACCATGGGGCACGGGCTTGTTCTGCAGTGGATTCTTATGTTCATTCATCTCCCTCCGACATAGTTGCAGCCCATTCCAAAAATTGCTAGTATGCCCGAAGTGGGGGCTACCTGTCTGCCGGAGCCCTAATTAGCTTCAAGGGGTTTTTTCCTCTCCACTGAGCAGCAGGTATACACATAGTCATATCCTATTAAATTTACTAACCATCCTCCTTTTTGTCCTGTTTGTCCTTCTAGTCCTTTGTTTATGTTATGCGCTGGCATGTGCTCTTTTGTTTGTCTCACGGTATGGGAGATTTGGTGAGGAGCCGGGGGTCCATCCTTTTGGGGTGCAAGTGATCATCACTTCCCCGACCTCAGGGCAGGCTTCAGCCTCCCTTGACCTTCAGGGGGGTTCTCACCGTGTGAGTCAGAGTGGACCCCCGGCCACATTCTGTTCTTTCGCAGCTCCTGCGCTTATCTTGCCTCACTCAAGGCTGTTCTATACTCTGTCTCAGTTGGGGACGTGGCTACTCATGCTCGAGTCCCATACTAACCTCTATGCCTTGTTCTTATCTCAGGTCACAGGCAGCGTGAAGTCTCGGCCAATTGGGGGTCTAACGAGCGCCCCTTTACAGAAGTCTCAGATGCTGGGTACCTCTTCCTCTCTATCTCCTTTCGTGTCCCGGTCTTCCGGGACCATCTTCCTCTGAGGGGAGGCTCCCCGAGTCATAACCTTCATATATGTTTTCGGTTGCTATGTCCTTCGGCCCTGGGCTCGTGTTGGCATCGCCGCCCTCAGTCAGTGACCACTTTCTGTTTCCTGTCTTCGGTTGCTGGGTCCTTCGCCCCTGGGCTCATGTCGGCATCGCCGCCCTCAGTCAGTGACCACTTTCTGTTTCCTGTCTTCGGTTGCTAGGTCCTTCGGCTCTGGGCTCGTGTCGGCATCGCCGCCCACAGTCAGTGACCACTTTCTGTATCCTGTCTTCGGTTGCTGGGTCCTTCGCCCCTGGGCTCGTGTCGGCATTGCCGCACTCAGTCAGTGACCACTTTCTATCCTAGCTTCCATGTCCAACTTCGCTGGTCTGCTAGTAGAGTGGGCCTCGTCTGCTCTTCTATCCTAGGTCTGGTCCTTTCTAGCCGGCACTCTGTCCTACTTACCGCTCCCTTCTGCTTCTTCTGCCCTATCTCTACCCCCCCAGCTCACGCCTCGCGATCTTCCATATAAATGCTGAAAAACTACTGCAGAATTGTGCAAGTACTTTGCTGAAAATAAGTTTTCCTCTTTGCAGATTCTTAAATAATTATAATGCAATACAAGAACCAAAGCCTATTATTTTTTAGATTTCACCAATTTTAACAGAAATATTTCCGGGTTTAGGAAAAGCGGTAGGTTGTCACTTAGCGTTTTTCAACCAGTTTCAAATATTCCATGACATTGCAGTTGGAAGATTGATGTAAATAATGGATTTGTTTTTGTGTAACACAAGGCTGTCTGCAGCACTGTAGTACTCCTAAATGTTCAGCAGTTTCACATGAATATCTGTTAGTATAACACAGTGAACCATTATTACTCAGAAACCTGAGAAATGAATTATATACACATATTGTATAACCTAAAACACCTGCAGAACTATCTAGAATCCTTATTAACTTGAATGTAAATGACTAATTAAAATACAAAAATGGCTGACTTTATAAATATCTTGTCTGTCAACAATAATAATTTGACTATTTGAGGAAAAAAGAGTAACATGTTATAGCAATACAAAATTAAAAAATGCTTAAGGCAAATAATACAGCAAATTGCACACAATTATAGCAATCCCCATTGTAAATGGTTCTCTGCTCGGACACCGCTGTTAAAGCACTGCCCATCACACTAAAACAAAGTGATGAAGCGGTCCTTTGCACTATGCATTACACTAATGCAGCGTAGCATCATCTGAAACGCAATAGCAAGCTCTGAATCTCACTTGCTACACTGAAAACAATTCCCTCGATAAATTCCATTCAGCTTTTCATCCTTAACACCTAGGATTTTTGGTAACCTTACTCACTGTTTAATTAAATATTTGTGGCTATGTGTTCCTTTTCCCTTTCTATTTTAAATGAATTGCATGTTTGGCCTTTAAAGTCATCAATTAAATTAGACAATCACTAATTTGCTTATTTTGACCATTTTCCCAGATTTTCAGTTCCAGTGGTTTGATTTCATATGCACCGCAAATCAAAAAAACACGAGCAATGGGGTGTTGTAATAAATGTACACACTGCTGTATCTCAATGGATATGAGCACGGTCATTTTTGACACTGAATGCATTTAATCAGTGTCTGTTTGAATATTCGACTCTTATGGTTTGTCTCAGCGCTTCAGTAGTTCTGGATTGTCAGTTTCTTTCGCCTCGCCTTGTATTTCTCTGAAAGGAAGGAATTTATTTCACATGTTTAATAAACAGAAAAGAATGTGCTCTTTCACTTCTCGGAGAAATGCGTGATGATTCTGTTTTCCTCTCATTTAAATATGTCTCAAATGTTTCTCCTAAATCCACTGTTGGGGGGAAAAAAAAGGAGAACAAATGAGAAATACAGCACTTCAGATCAGTAAAAGAGAAATGCTTCGAAGCACCTGTACCCATGTGTATCAAACAAGATACAAGAAAGAAAGACAAATCTAACCACTTCAGTCATTTTAATTGTTCACTTCACAATGAAAAGATGCTCATATCCACATAATAACATCAGGCAGCTTTTTATCTTGAAGTGTTTGATCTCAATGGAGAGAAAAAGCATATGGGTTCAAGATACTGTTTATTATGTAGATATGAATATCTTAAGGAACATATTTATCTGCAGTGTTATGTGTATTGTGGAGTATACATTCAAAATGGCATAAAGTGGGTCCAATTTCAGCATTCTGATTATTTCTTTTTTGTGCTTTGTTTCAGGTGTTGATCTTTTACTGGTTTCTGAAACATGTCTCATTGGGCATAAGGATGTAAAGGGTTAAACATGAAACTCCGTCTACTTTAAAACAAATGCAAAAGTAAAAGACAAAGATGACTATAAATACCAAATGAAGTCTACTTTTCCATGGAAAATGTGAATGACATGTGAATGTCTACATTAATGTCCAGATATGTCTCATTTGATTCACATTTTGTTTCTTCAAGAGCGACTTTAGGAAAAATATTTGAGGCATGCATCAGAGAAGAAGCATGCATTCTCAAGCATTCCATGAGAAGCGAAAGAGATAAAAAAGAGCCTGTTTAAAAGAGCTTCAAATACAAATAAAGAGAATTTGAAGTGGATAAAAATACAAAGCCACCAAGGTCAGGGAGGGGTTCCCTGGACTGGCCTGCCTCACAATCAGCTGCAATGTTGCACAGCATGCAAGCAGACCGCAGATCCATTTACTGCTTCGTCCTGTTTCTATGCAAAGATGTGCAAATGTAACTTAATCAGCTTAAATGTGTCCTTCCTCAGAAATTTCCTGTTGAAATGCCCAGTGATCAGTATTTGAACTACAACAATATTGTACAGACGTTCCCAACTTACACATTCCCACACAACCACAACACATTCCTACACAACACATTCCACCGCAAAAAACAAGCCCTGTGCCTACTAACAAAACCCTAGTAACAACAGCATGACGGCAACATTCATGCTGTAAATAGTCTATAAAGCCTTTTTAGACTTTCTATAGGCACTGTATAATAATATATATATATATATATATATATATATATATATATATATATATATATATATATAATATATAATATATATATTTGTTAGCCGTAAAGAGATTAGCTGTCTGGCTCTTTAGCAGTGGTGCCTAAATGGTGTAGTCAGTGCTCCAAAAACGGACTGACATTTTGTTTTTGTTTTTGCCTTTATTTTTGGTTATTACACATAGCACCTCAGCATTTTTGAAAACAAGTTCCTGTGTCTTGGGTCTACTAAGGGGGCAAACAAGCCCAGTTACTTATCTATATATATATATATATATATATATATATATATATATATATATATATATATATATATATATATATATATTTGTTTGTTTTGTTTTTTTTGTTTTTTCCCAATCACTGAAATGACATCTATAATCTTATGGTTTGTAAAAATGAAGTAATGGGATACGCTATTATTGATACAAGATGGCAGTGAAACTTTAAATAATTTCTCAGCAGACAGATCTGGTAAAAGTATTAAGAGACAATAGAAAGTGGTTGTGCACTCTCAGAAACTGGGAAGAATCCAGAATCACTGTAGCCACACACTCTGAGATTGGGCTATTCTTTCTACAAGCTGTTTACATTTTGTGATGGTGGCTATAGCAACACACAGAAGACTCACATGCTCTGCTACCCACTGTGACAATAGAGGAGCTAAAGGAAGTATTCTTCCATGCACTGTTCCAATGACCGCTTGTATTCAACTGTTCCACTTCCCACCTGAAAAAAATAGGGCAGCTCTCCCTCCAGGGCTATCATTCATCATTGAATCCCCCATTATGATAATCAGAAACAAAATAATCTGTAAACAAGCTTGAAGTTAAAAAGCATGTTTAAGTCTTTCTAAATGCTGATTAACAGCCGATTGAAAATCCCAGCAGTAATTCATTACAGGTGCACAAAACACAATAGTTTTTCAAACATCACCACAGTATTTGTAATGTCTTCAAAACCTCCTCTACACTGTCTGATTGGTCTGCAGATACCAGGGCTGTTTGTTTCTGTTTCATTTCCTGAACAGGGACATGTTTAGCATTTAAATTTGAAAGCACATCCATTCACTATGAAGATCTCAATTGGGCAGCTTTTAAAGAAACACATGTTTTAGTAGACATGTATTTCCATTTTAAAAACTGCAGAAGAGGAAAATAAAAAGGTCAAGTTTGAGCTTAGCCATTTAAATATGGCCAGCAGTAGAAGACACAAAGCTGAAGAGTAAGTGTTCCCAAGTTACCTGGTGAGGCTTGATTATTTAATAAATCCAATGATTTGGATATCTGGGAGGTTCCTTCCATCTGTGACACATAAGATGCATCTAATGCATCCTGGTCTGTATATATAACATTTGACCCCACACAAATAAAATATTTCCTTTTACACATTCATCGTATGCATTTGTAAACTTTGTTACTAGAGTTTGTTTGCTCTCATGCCCTAATTTCGGGTCACAGGGCAGGGGATGTCTGTGTATGGTGGAACAACAAAGTGAACAGACAGAAGTTGAAAGCTGAGATCCATTTAAGCTCTATGAGTGTCGATATAACCTATACACAATAATTATATACTGCTTTATTATTAATACACAAGTTCAAAACCCAGCTATGTATTTTTTTCTAATCATTACCAACCTTTATTTAGTCCACTGTCAATTTCATTGAAAAGAGAATACTGTGAAGTGGCTGAGCTACATGGGCAGTTGTGATGTCACCGTTTGGAATGGACTTTGCAGTTGCTCTGGGACTAAAACCTTGTCTCAACACTTGTTGTTTAGTCCCGAACGACCTTGCTGTACATACTCCACTGTGAATAGGCAGCCTGGCACAAAAAGTATTTTTTTGCAGAGCGGTTAGATTAGATACCAGCTGACAAGTCTTGCTCTTTTCAAATTTAACTGACTGTGTCTTTTCTGTGGTGATGGCGAGGATGTGGCTTTGCTGCGGTGTACACTCCCAAGCATTAGTGCCCCTTTGTCTGACTCTGGAGACTGACTCATTAGGTAATACTTCAGATTATCCAGTAAACAGGATGCTCCAGTGCCCACAATACCAGAGGAAAGATTCTGCCCAGCTTGTTAAGTTTGTGTAATGGGCTAGGTGTTTGAGAAAGGGGGATCTATTTTAATGATCTAAACGGATCCTAAAACCAGCGTCCTAACATACACCGGGGGATATCACTTCAGTGATTTTTTTATTATATAGATCAACCCCAGAGGCAACACTGGCAGGGTATATGTGATGAGTCAAAGGGATTTCGGTCTGTGATTCAGCCTCCCGACAGTAGATGGCATCAAACCAACTCGGGACTTCCCTTACCAAGATCTCATGACCATGGCAAAAGTCATCTTTTGAGGGGCGGCACCTTGGTGAGGGGCGGAAGTACGAGTATGTAAATTCCAGCCACTGGAGTCAAGTGAAGGATAAGGACACTTGTCAGTTGGGGATTGGTGTTCCACTGACTACAGAGGCGGGACATTACATACTAAAGGGAACGTACTACTGTGTTCGGGGTTGGGCCGAAAGTAAAATAGGAGGAGTAACGGGTGGAGGGAGAGACTGGTTTGGTGCAGCGGGATTTTTAAAACAAAAAACACTAACATTTCTTTTGTCTTTTTTGTTTATGTATGGTTCGCCACGAAGACAATTAAAGATGAGTCATCACGGTTTGTTTTGGATTTCACCCCTGCACTCCTTCCCTCACACCATTTTGTTTTCTTTTGTTATTTAATTATTTTGTTGTGTATAGATAATAAAAATAAATTATTTTATTTCTGTACACATAAATTACTGTCTGGACATTCCATTTAATACACTCTCGCCTCACAGTATATTAGAGGCATCAGAAAGTAACTTTACAGTACAGTTAATTCAAATTGCTGCTGGACCTGTTGCTCAACATATTGCTGGCTACTGTATTATTGGAAGTGTATGTGCAATTGGGAACCAATAAAGTACTCAAGCCACTATGTTTTCTGGGTAAATGATAAAATCAGTTAAATTAACATGCAGATTATTGAGTAGTTTAGCATTTCTGTTTGGCGGTTATTGCAGGTTTTACAGAATTACAAATAGAACATAAGAACATAAGAAAGTTTACAAACGAGAGGAGGCCATTCGGCCCATCTTGCTCATTTGGTTATTAGTAGCTTATTGATCCCAGAATCTCATCAAGCAGCTTCTTGAAGGATCCCAGGGTGTCAGCTTCAACAACATTACTGGGGAGTTGATTCCAGACCCTCACAATTCTCTGTGTAAAAAAGTGCCTCCTATTTTCTGTTCTGAATGCCCCTTTGTCTAATCTCCATTTGTGACCCCTGGTCCTTGTTTCTTTTTTCAGGCTGAAAAAGTCCCTTGGGTCGACACTGTCAATACCTTTTAGAATTTTGAATGCTTGAATTAGGTCGCCACGTAGTCTTCTTTGTTCAAGACTGAACAGATTCAATTATTTTAGCCTGTTTGCATATGACATGCCTTTTAAGCCCGGAATAATTCTGGTCGCTCTTCTTTGCACTCTTTCTAGAGCAGCAATATCTTTTTTATAGCGAGGTGACCAGAACTGCACACAATTTTCAAGATGAGGTCTTACTAGTGCATTGTACAGTTTTAACATTACTTCCCTTGATTTAAATTCAACACTTTTCACAATGTATCCAAGCATCTTGTTAGCCTTTTTTATAGCTTCCCCACATTGTCTAGATGAAGACATTTCTGAGTCAACAAAAACTCCTAGGTCTTTTTCATAGATTCCTTCTCCAATTGAGCCATGTGAAAACTTAAGTTGCAGTGGAAGCACTCAGAACCTGAAGAGTGAATGTATAGGTGAATACAATATTTGTCTACAAAACAACAGCTTACCAGAACTCCTAAAGGCTGTGGTAAGTACACATCAGGGACACATGGAGAGGATTGATACAGAACAGTGTGTGGTGTGAGAGGAATATTTACAAGCCATCTGTTTCTCTCCTAGTCATAAAGCCGCCTGCTGACGATCTGCATTCGTTTTCAGAATGAGTGAATGGGTTGAGGGAACTGATGACGCAGTTACTAAAAATCATTGAACAGTGAACATTTAAAAAGTATGACTAGATAATGGGGGCATCTCAGTGCTGGAAATTATAAACTTATGACTGACTGATAGTTTCATACAAGATACAATTACTGTGTCTCAGTGAACTTGTATATTTTAACAGAGCAGTTGTAGCAATTCACTTGCTCCTTAAAGTGGGTGTAAGTTTCACCCACCTGTCCCTTTTATTAGGGTCAGTAGCATGGCCAAGTTAAAACTCCCTTTTTTCTCTTGAGGAATCCATTTCACAAACAGCACGTTACTTAATTACAGTGTAACTTTAACTTTATTTTAGGTAAATACAGGTGCATCCATTTACTCTTTTGTTAAAATCTTGTACTTTGTCTAAACCTTTCTTTTTTGTTTACACTGTTACTTCTTTAAGTTTAGTTGCTGTTCAAGGTCTGTTTAGGGTTTGTTTCCTTGTTAGCGTGTTCCTGATTCTCCTGATATTTTCCAAACGGCTGTTCACCACTCAACCCGGTTCTACTCAACAGACTCACCATTTTCTACGATCGTTATTTTTTCATCAATCTTCATCCACCATCATCAGTACAGAACTCTGTTCGGGACTTCATTATTTGTTGGTGAGATTATTCCTTTTCTGTTTGCTGGTTTTTTCTACTTTACTTTGATACTTTGGTTCCTGTAATTTTGGTTTTGTTCTTTTGTTACTTTGGATTACATGTGCATTGTTTCACTGGACTTGTTAGGCCTAAATTTCATTTATCATCTATTGCCATCAAGACTGTCTTTGTGATTGGTTTCCCCGTATAATTATTCATTCACCTTTGTCTTTTTTGCCTGTCAGTGTGTTGGTTTTGTATTGGTGTGGTGTTTGTGTGTGGGGGTTTATTGGAGGCCCACCGGACACCGCATTCACTTCGCTTTAGTGTTAGTTTGTTTGGATGCTTGTTTAGTTCACTTTACTTTCTTACTCACCTGTACCTTTCACCTAACTAAAAGTTCTCTGCAATAAGTTGTTGTCCTTATATTTCATTTATTACATTATAGTTTACAACAATAAACCGTTTGTTCGTGAAATTGACACCTCTGACGTCCCTGCTTTTGCTGTCTGTCATTCTTGCTGACTTAGTTAGTTAAAGATATTGGGCCAGTAGTATCTCCTTAGGAAGGACTGTACAACTGCTTTCAGTTGTGCAGAGTGATCGTTGCACAGTGAACACATGGCCTCACTCTGTACCCTTATATCAGGGTCTACTTTAACAATCTACTGTCCCAAAATATATAATCCTCATTTTACTGTATAAACAGTTAAACAGCAGCAGTATTTACACCCCTCCTTACGTTGCTCATATTCCCTCCAGAATGGCTGAATTAAGCTTAATAAAAACATGTTCATCCTGCGTTAAACACAATGGAGACTGCATTAAATACTTTAATTTTACAAGTGTGTCCATCCCACACAGAGTAAGATTTTAGTGGAAGTCCAAAAAAGCAAACCCCAGAGGAGAAACAGAACTGATAATGCACTCAAGAGGCTGCCTCCTGTAAGAGGTCTCTACAGACAGGTGGGGATCTTTTCAGCGGCTGTCTTCCAGCACCAATTAAACCAGATGGTAAGTTACTG
This sequence comes from Polyodon spathula, assembly GCF_017654505.1. Classification (NCBI taxonomy): domain Eukaryota; kingdom Metazoa; phylum Chordata; class Actinopteri; order Acipenseriformes; family Polyodontidae; genus Polyodon; species Polyodon spathula. The sequence continues at coordinate 46,562,144 of NC_054540.1, forward strand.
GCACGTACTATACTTTTTTTCATGTGACTTTTGGTTGTTGTATCAAACTACAAACTCAGTACCATCGTATCCATTTATCATCCATGATTAGATTGCAAACATTATTTATTACACCTTGCTCTGCTTTTACTGTGGGGAAGCTTTTACAAGGGTTGGAACCCTGTTTTTAAATATGCTTTACCACATCTCTCTGTACAATGCTTCCCTATACTTTCACTGCTGTTTATTACACTGTGTTGTGTTTACTATGGGGAACTTTTATAAGGGTTAGTTTACCATGGTTTGTTTTTTATTATGTTTTACCACATGGGCTTTACACTGCTTGTCCGTGCTTTACCATGCATTCACTTTGCTGTATTACACTTTGTTAGGCTTTTTCTATGGGAAACTTCTATAAGGGAAATACCTGCATGTAGCACATGTCACATTCACTATGTGGCCTTGCATCCTACTGACAAACTCCCCACAAGTGATGTCAAAAATATGAATTCAGATCTGTTACCCAAAAAGCTACAAACTATAAGCCCCTCCTAACATCTCTCCCATTAATTTCTGCCTGTACTGTAGCCAAGGCCTGATCCCCCTCTCAGCTTCCCCTCCCTCGTGTCCATGCCCTGCCTGCGCTTCTCCTTGGGCAGCATAGCTGTCACTGACTCTGCTGGCTTCATCACCTTCATGCTACACAAGGTGTCCTGCTGTTCTTCTAACCAGGCTGAGGAATGCCTTGTCAAAGCATTCTGAGAAGAAAAACAAGTCACTCTGGCCTGCACACTGAGTGGGGCTTCAATCTACCATCTATTTTATTGCTCTAAACAGCGGCAGGTCTTATTAATAAAACCATTCTTAAACTCTGTCGGCTGGTTTCACAGAACCCGATTAGCACTAGTCTGGAATGCTTAGTGATAATCAGGGTTTGTGAAACCAGCCATTCATTATTCATGACTGTTACACAACCAATAGTACTGCATTTAGAAATACAAAAAAGAAACTTAATCCCATTCTAACATTTGAAGACACTGAAAAAGCCTTCTAATCTAAATGTTTGACAGTGATTTTTTATATCATTGTTATTCAATTAAACACTAAACTAATCCTAATGATATTTCACCCTGGGTGTTTTTTTGACCCATAACATTCCTGCATACAATAAAATGCTGTGAAATTAAGTCTGCAAAAAAAAAATGTTGTTTTATGGTTTGCAGTTTTATGGTGGCGGTATTTAGTTCCACCATTATTTTTAGATTATTTGAATAGACTCCACTGATATCCTCAGAGTAGCCTCTGAAACTTAAGGAGAAAAGATCTGCCCTTTTCGAGTAGGATAAACAGAAAGTGTGATGGTTCTGGGTGGCTAACGCAAAAATAATCAATAAACAATGACTGTCATCCACAGCCATGTGTCCTCTCAGGGGCAGATCAATCAAGTCACAGCTGGATTTTTAAACAACATTTTACAGCAGCAGGAATCAACGTGTATTTCGTCAACCCTTTATCTGTAGGGTGAATCCCTGGATAACCACAGATAGGATGTAATCCTGGGTTATTCCTCAAGTCTCTAAAAGAATAAATCTCCAGCTTATTCCAGTGTGATATCTCTTCAAAAAGAATCCCATAGTAAAAGCATAGCAAAGTACTTTGAAACAATGGCAAAGCATAGGCAAGCATTGTAAACCCCACGGTTGTTTGGTAAAGCATATTGAAAAACATGATAGACCACAGCAACAATTTACTGTGGTAAACTTTAAAGGTCTAGGTTGATGAAATCAACCTGAACTTTTCATTTCTCCTTTATATTAACCAAACAACATGCATTTGACATTATTTCTGTTTTGTAGATGTTCCTGCAGAATAAATGCTGTACCACAGTTTTGCACTGGTGAACTGTGGTCCAGTGCTTTTTTTTGAGTGGCATGCAGTGCAGTGCATTAAATCGGTTTGCAAACAAACGTTTTGACAAAAAGTCTTCAGTGTATCCATACCTCAGACAGTTAACACCTATCTAAGGATCCCAAAGAGCTTTACACAAAAAAATGAACCATTAAACCATTAAAAAGAGCATATGTCAAAACAGAAATTTAAAAAGAGACAACAAATTTGGTTTTAATAGTCAAATTAGAAAAACTAAGATAAAAAGCTATTTTGTAGAAAAGTAACAATTAAAAGAGTCTAAAACTGAAATGTAATACAACTGGATTTTTTATTTTTTTATTTTTTATTTCTTTTAAATCAGGTATGTACCTGTAATTATCACACTATTTAGTAAGTCAAGGTTAGTACTGAGGCTAGAGATAGGCAGATACATATGAAATGATTCAGCATGACTATAGTTTCTTATAACAATAATCCTTACTGGCAATTGTGATTGTGTGTTTGAAGGTGTAAAATGAATGCAATCACAACAATAATAATAATAATAATAATAATAATAATAATAATAATAATAATAATATAATAATAATAAAGTGTAGTATTGTGAAAAAAGTCCAAATATTGGCCATCATTTACCAAGCTACATTCTCACAAGGAAATAAAACTACCCCCAACCCCACCCATTTACACCTGCAACACAGGCATTAACTGCAGTTTCCTAAACTTTCTCCCCACTAAAACCCAAACTGAAGCACTTCTGATCCAGTAATTTTGTCCTCATTCAATTGTTCAGCTAATGACAAGTTGATTATGTGGATGCAGGATATTTTGTAATCAAAACCGTGGTTTATCCAGGCATTTAACCACATAACACAGAACATACCAGACACTTGGAAGAGCTTCACATAATAAATGTGTGGGCATCAGCACAATCCCATCACATGAACCGTGATGCTACTGTAGGTGCAATCTCTAGCGCACAACAAAGGCCACAATGACAGACACAACGCCTCAAACTAATCTAACAGGGCACTAAACACTGCATTTAAATTCACTAAACTCTTTTAAACTCTCTATTTTTCTAATGCCACTGTCCTACATTCATGTTGAACTTTACACTAAAACATTGTTGTCGCTTTACCGTATTGTATTCTTTCATTGCTTTGTGCGTGCATTTCCCTGTAATGGTATGCCCCTTTGTGGGTCAAAAAGCAGTTTATCATAATAGACTAAAATAACTCATGAGCTCAAACACAACATAAGTGCTAGTTTAGGACAAACCCATTGACAAATAATTTGTAATCAGTGGTATTTATTTGATGATAATACAGTATGATTGGACAAGATGATAAACCCTCTGTGGTCAACCATGGGGTAAGTGAAGAAAGATGGAGATTGGGGGAGGGGTCTGTGTCGAATGGGCAAAAAGAGGTCAAACTGAAAGGTCCATTTAATATTTTTTAGTGTTGATGTAATCTGTGGCAGATGCAGTGCTTCCTCCAGTCTCCAGTGTTTTGTTTACTGGTGTTTGATTACACTGTGTAACAAATTATTATTATTATTTTTTGTTCCTGGGTATTAAGTGTTATTTCCTAATTACTTATGCCTCAAAAGTATAGAAAATGGCTATTATTCCCCACAAACTTTACTTTTGTGACCAGGACAGTGATATTTTGAAATTTACCTATTTTCCAGAACATTCCAGATAGATTCAGTGCTAAGTAAACTTGGAATAATTTATAGAACTTTCTAGAACTTTCCAGTAATATAAATAGTAGTATAAATACAGGGGCCTTAAGCCCACCAGTTCAGTTTAGTTCCAGCTGCCTAAGTGGATACATATCTGCATATTTCTGAGATGGCATCAACAGGCTGCAATGGTGGCATTCCTGATGGGTCTCCAAGGCGGATTTACCAAGTTTCCCTGCTATCTTTGCCTTTGGGACAGCAGGGACACCAAGAAGCACTACCACAGGCGGGACTGGCCACAGCGGACCAAGTTCTCTGTGGGGAGGAACAACGTCAAGTGGGAGCCACTGGTGGACCCCCGGAAGGTGCTGATGCCACCACTGCACATCAAATTGGGCCTTATGAAACAATTTGTCAGAGCTCTAGATAAGGAGTTGGCAGCCTTCAAGTACCTTCAAGACTTCTCCCCTAAGCTGTCTGAGGCAAAGGTCAAAGCCGGTGTCTTTGTCGGACCACAGTAAAGAAGATCCTGGAGTGCAACTAGCTCACTAGTAAAGAGAAAGAGGCTTGGAACAGCTTTGTCGCAGAGGTTCGGGGCTTCCTGGGCAATCACAAGGCCGAAAACTTGTGGAGCTGGTTGAGACGCTGGTGAAGAACTACGGCACAATGGGCTGTAGGAGGTCCCTCAAATTCCATATCCTTGTTGCTCATCTTGATAAATTCAAGGAGAACATGGGAGTGTACTCGGAGGAGCAAGGCGAGTGCTTCCACCAGGATATACTGGACTTTGAACGCCGCTACCATGTACAGTATAACGAGACCATGATGGGAGACTACATTTGGTGGCTGATTCATGAAAGTGATTTACAGTATAATCGTAAATCTCGAAAAACTACTCACTTCTAAATCTTTTGTAGTCATTTTTATATTACTTTAGTATAAATACATGTTAATTTGGATTCATATGTAGTTTTTTTCTGACTTTATGTGAACGAAAAGACCGTTTTCTCACTGGAAATAGGTACATTTCAAAATATCACTGTCCTGGTCACAAAAGCAAAGTTTGTGGGGAATAATAGACATTTTCTATACTTTTGAAGCATAAGCAATTAGGAAATAACACTTACTACCCAGGAACAAAAATTGTGTTACATAGTGTTATGTTGATATGAAACCCGAGGCAGCTGTATAGTTGAGGAAGAAAATATAATTCTACCATACTGATAATACTGTCACAAACTATAGCTCAAATATCTGTATTTTTATACAGGTAAAACATTTAAGAAACCAACACAAGTAGACAACAGTTTTGGCTATTTTCAATATGTTTAGTTTCTTACAAATCTTGATTGAGTGTTTTGAAGTTATGGATAAAAAAAAATAAATCTATTTTTAACCCATATGGGACATTACACAAACCAGATCATTTACTCTGGAAACTTAATAGTTGGTAACAATAATGTTAAAATGATTAAATTAGGGGTTGTTAGATTTAATTTTCATTTCTTTGTTGGTACAATTTCACACAACCGGCAGCCTAAGCTTGATTCAGACTGAATGGTGGTCAGTGTTCAGGTCAGGATTGAGGTTGATTCTGATTGAATAGTGGTCAGTGTTCAGGTCAGGATTGAAGTTGATTCAGATTGAATGGTGGTCAGTGTTCAGGTCAGGACTGAGGTTGATTCAGACTGAATGGTGGTCAGTGTTCAGGTCAGGATTGAAGTTGATTCAGATTGAATGGTGGTCAGTGTTCAGGTCAGGATTGAGGCTGATTCTGATTGAATGGTGGTCAGTGTCCAGGTCAGGATTGAGGTTGATTCAGATTGAATGGTGGTCAGTGTTCAGGTCAGGATTGAGGCTGATTCTGATGGAATGGTGGTCAGTGTTCAGGTCAGGATTGAGGTTGATTCTGATTGAATGGTGGTCAGTGTTCAGGTCAGGATTGAGGCTGATTCTGACTGAATGGTGGTCAGTGTTCAGGTCAGGATTGAGGTTGATTCAGATTGAATGGTGGTCAGTGTTCAGGTCAGGATTGAGGCTGATTCAGATTGAATGGTGGTCAGTGTTCAGGTCAGGATTGAAGTTGATTCAGACTGAATGGTGGTCAGTGTTCAGGTCAGGATTGAGGCTGATTCTGATTGAATGGTGGTCAGTGTTCAGGTCAGGATTGAGGCTGATTCTGATTGAATGGTGGCCAGTGTTCAGGTCAGGATTGAAGTTCATTCTGAGTTAATGGTGGTCAGTGTTCAGGTCAGGATTGAGGCTGATTCTGATTGAATGGTGGTCAGTGTTCAGGTCAGGATTGAGGTTGATTCTGATTGAAAGGTGGTCAGTGTTCAGGTCAGGATTGAGGTTGATTCTGATTGAATGGTGGTCAGTGTTCAGGTCAGGATTGAGGCTGATTCTGATTGAATGGTGGTCAGTGTTCAGGTCAGGATTGAGGTTGATTCTGATTGAATGGTGGTCAGTGTTCAGGTCAGGATTGAGGCTGATTCTGATTGAATGGTGGTCAGTGTTCAGGTCAGGATTGAGGTTGATTCTGATTGAATGGTGGTCAGTGTTCAGGTCAGGATTGAGGTTGATTCTGATTGAATGGTGGTCAGTGTTCAGGTCAGGATTGAGGTTGATTCTGATTGAATGGTGGTCAGTGTTCAGGTCAGGATTGAGGCTGATTCTGATTGAATGGTGGTCAGTGTTCAGGTCAGGATTGAGGTTGATTCTGATTGAATGGTGGTCAGTGTTCAGGTCAGGATTGAGGCTGATTCTGATTGAATGGTGGTCAGTGTTCAGGTCAGGATTGAGGTTGATTCTGATTGAATGGTGGTCAGTGTTCAGGTCAGGATTGAGGCTGATTCTGATTGAATGGTGGTCAGTGTTCAGGTCAGGATTGAGGTTGATTCTGATTGAATGGTGGTCAGTGTTCAGGTCAGGATTGAGGCTGATTCTGATTGAATGGTGGTCAGTGTTCAGGTCAGGATTGAGGTTGATTCTGATTGAATGGTGGTCAGTGTTCAGGTCAGGATTGAGGTTGATTCTGATTGAATGGTGGTCAGTGTTCAGGTCAGGATTGAGGCTGATTCTGATTGAATGGTGGTCAGTGTTCAGGTCAGGATTGAGGTTGATTCTGATTGAATGGTGGTCAGTGTTCAGGTCAGGATTGAGGTTGATTCTGATTGAATGGTGGTCAGTGTTCAGGTCAGGATTGAGGTTGATTCTGATTGAATGGTGGTCAGTGTTCAGGTCAGGATTGAGGCTGATTCTGATTGAATGGTGGTCAGTGTTCAGGTCAGGATTGAGGCTGATTCTGATTGAATGGTGGTCAGTGTTCAGGTCAGGATTGAGGTTGATTCAGATTGAATGGTGGTCAGTGTTCAGGTCAGGATTGAGGCTGATTCTGATTGAATGGTGGTCAGTGTTCAGGTCAGGATTGAGGCTGATTCTGATTGAATGGTGGTCAGTGTTCAGGTCAGGATTGAGGTTGATTCAGATTGAATGGTGGTCAGTGTTCAGGTCAGGATTGAGGTTGATTCAGATTGAATGGTGGTCAGTGTTCAGGTCAGGACTGAGGTTGATTCAGATTGAATGGTGGTCAGTGTTCAGGTCAGGATTGAGGTTGATTCTGATTGAATGGTGGTCAGTGTTCAGGTCAGGATTGAGGTTGATTCTGATTGAATGGTGGTCAGTGTTCAGGTCAGGATTGAGGCTGATTCTGATTGAATGGTGGTCAGTGTTCAGGTCAGGATTGAGGTTGATTCAGATTGAATGGTGGTCAGTGTTCAGGTCAGGATTGAGGTTGATTCTGATTGAATGGTGGTCAGTGTTCAGGTCAGGATTGAGGCTGATTCTGATTGAATGGTGGTCAGTGTTCAGGTCAGGATTGAGGTTGATTCTGATTGAATGGTGGTCAGTGTTCAGGTCAGGATTGAGGTTGATTCTGATTGAATGGTGGTCAGTGTTCAGGTCAGGATTGAAGTTGATTCTGATTGAATGGTGGTCAGTGTTCAGGTCAGGATTGAGGTTGATTCTGATTGAATGGTGGTCAGTGTTCAGGTCAGGATTGAGGCTGATTCTGATTGAATGGTGGTCAGTGTTCAGGTCAGGATTGAGGTTGATTCAGATTGAATGGTGGTCAGTGTTCAGGTCAGGATTGAGGCTGATTCTGATTGAATGGTGGTCAGTGTTCAGGTCAGGATTGAGGCTGATTCTGATTGAATGGTGGTCAGTGTTCAGGTCAGGATTGAGGCTGATTCTGATTGAATGGTGGTCAGTGTTCAGGTCAGGATTGAGGCTGATTCTGATTGAATGGTGGTCAGTGTTCAGGTCAGGATTGAGGCTGATTCTGATTGAATGGTGGTCAGTGTTCAGGTCAGGATTGAGGCTGATTCTGATTGAATGGTGGTCAGTGTTCAGGTCAGGATTGAGGTTGATTCTGATTGAATGGTGGTCAGTGTTCAGGTCAGGATTGAGGTTGATTCTGATTGAATGGTGGTCAGTGTTCAGGTCAGGATTGAGGTTGATTCTGATTGAATGGTGGTCAGTGTTCAGGTCAGGATTGAGGCTGATTCTGATTGAATGGTGGTCAGTGTTCAGGTCAGGATTGAGGTTGATTCTGATTGAATGGTGGTCAGTGTTCAGGTCAGGATTGAGGTTGATTCAGATTGAATGGTGGTCAGTGTTCAGGTCAGGATTGAGGCTGATTCTGATTGAATGGTGGTCAGTGTTCAGGTCAGGATTGAGGTTGATTCTGATTGAATGGTGGTCAGTGTTCAGGTCAGGATTGAGGTTGATTCTGATTGAATGGTGGTCAGTGTTCAGGTCAGGATTGAGGCTGATTCTGATTGAATGGTGGTCAGTGTTCAGGTCAGGATTGAGGTTGATTCTGATTGAATGGTGGTCAGTGTTCAGGTCAGGATTGAGGCTGATTCTGATTGAATGGTGGTCAGTGTTCAGGTCAGGATTGAGGTTGATTCAGATTGAATGGTGGTCAGTGTTCAGGTCAGGATTGAGGCTGATTCTGATTGAATGGTGGTCAGTGTTCAGGTCAGGATTGAGGCTGATTCTGATTGAATGGTGGTCAGTGTTCAGGTCAGGATTGAGGTTGATTCTGATTGAATGGTGGTCAGTGTTCAGGTCAGGATTGAGGCTGATTCTGATTGAATGGTGGTCAGTGTTCAGGTCAGGATTGAGGTTGATTCTGATTGAATGGTGGTCAGTGTTCAGGTCAGGATTGAGGCTGATTCTGATTGAATGGTGGTCAGTGTTCAGGTCAGGATTGAGGTTGATTCTGATTGAATGGTGGTCAGTGTTCAGGTCAGGATTGAGGTTGATTCTGATTGAATGGTGGTCAGTGTTCAGGTCAGGATTGAGGTTGATTCTGATTGAATGGTGGTCAGTGTTCAGGTCAGGATTGAGGCTGATTCTGATTGAATGGTGGTCAGTGTTCAGGTCAGGATTGAGGCTGATTCTGATTGAATGGTGGTCAGTGTTCAGGTCAGGATTGAGGCTGATTCTGATTGAATGGTGGTCAGTGTTCAGGTCAGGATTGAGGTTGATTCAGATTGAATGGTGGTCAGTGTTCAGGTCAGGATTGAAGTTGATTCTGATTGAATGGTGGTCAGTGTTCAGGTCAGGATTGAGGTTGATTCTGATTGAATGGTGGTCAGTGTTCAGGTCAGGATTGAGGCTGATTCTGATTGAATGGTGGTCAGTGTTCAGGTCAGGATTGAGGTTGATTCTGATTGAATGGTGGTCAGTGTTCAGGTCAGGATTGAGGTTGATTCTGATTGAATGGTGGTCAGTGTTCAGGTCAGGATTGAGGTTGATTCTGATTGAATGGTGGTCAGTGTTCAGGTCAGGATTGAGGTTGATTCAGATTGAATGGTGGTCAGTGTTCAGGTCAGGATTGAGGCTGATTCTGATTGAATGGTGGTCAGTGTTCAGGTCAGGATTGAGGTTGATTCAGATTGAATGGTGGTCAGTGTTCAGGTCAGGATTGAGGCTGATTCTGATTGAATGGTGGTCAGTGTTCAGGTCAGGATTGAGGCTGATTCTGATTGAATGGTGGTCAGTGAGGTTGAATGGTGGTCAGTGTTCAGGTCAGGATTGAGGTTGATTCTGATTGAATGGTGGTCAGTGTTCAGGTCAGGATTGAGGTTGATTCTGATTGAATGGTGGTCAGTGTTCAGGTCAGGATTGAGGTTGATTCTGATTGAATGGTGGTCAGTGTTCAGGTCAGGATTGAGGTTGATTCTGATTGAATGGTGGTCAGTGTTCAGGTCAGGATTGAGGTTGATTCTGATTGAATGGTGGTCAGTGTTCAGGTCAGGATTGAGGTTGATTCTGATTGAATGGTGGTCAGTGTTCAGGTCAGGATTGAGGTTGATTCTGATTGAATGGTGGTCAGTGTTCAGGTCAGGATTGAGGTTGATTCTGATTGAATGGTGGTCAGTGTTCAGGTCAGGACTGAGGTTGATTCAGATTGAATGGTGGTCAGTGTTCAGGTCAGGACTGAGGTTGATTCAGATTGAATGGTGGTCAGTGTTCAGGTCAGGATTGAGGCTGATTCTGATTGAATGGTGGTCAGTGTTCAGGTCAGGACTGAGTTTGATTCAGATTGAATGGTGGTCAGTGTTCAGGTCAGGATTGAGTCTTATTCTGATTGAATGGTGGTCAGTGTTCAGGTCAGGATTGAGGCTGATTCTGATTGAATGGTGGTCAGTGTTCAGGTCAGGATTGAGGTTGATTCTGATTGAATGGTGGTCAGTGTTCAGGTCAGGATTGAGGTTGATTCTGATTGAATGGTGGTCAGTGTTCAGGTCAGGATTGAGGTTGATTCAGACTGAATGGTGGTCAGTGTTCAGGTCAGGATTGAGGTTGATTCTGATTGAATGGTGGTCAGTGTTCAGGTCAGGATTGAGGCTGATTCTGATTGAATGGTGGTCAGTGTTCAGGTCAGGATTGAGGTTGATTCTGATTGAATGGTGGTCAGTGTTCAGGTCAGGATTGAGGTTGATTCTGATTGAATGGTGGTCAGTGTTCAGGTCAGGATTGAGGCTGATTCTGATTGAATGGTGGTCAGTGTTCAGGTCAGGATTGAGGCTGATTCTGATTGAATGGTGGTCAGTGTTCAGGTCAGGATTGAGGTTGATTCTGATTGAATGGTGGTCAGTGTTCAGGTCAGGATTGAGGTTGATTCTGATTGAATGGTGGTCAGTGTTCAGGTCAGGATTGAGGTTGATTCTGATTGAATGGTGGTCAGTGTTCAGGTCAGGATTGAGGTTGATTCAGATTGAATGGTGGTCAGTGTTCAGGTCAGGATTGAGGTTGATTCAGACTGAATGGTGGTCAGTGTTCAGGTCAGGACTGAGGTTGATTCAGGCTGAATGGTGGTCAGTGTTCAGGTCAGGATTGAGGTTGATTCTGATTGAATGGTGGTCAGTGTTCAGGTCAGGATTGAGGTTGATTCAGATTGAATGGTGGTCAGTGTTCAGGTCAGGATTGAGGTTGATTCAGATTGAATGGTGGTCAGTGTTCAGGTCAGGATTGAGGTTGATTCAGATTGAATGGTGGTCAGTGTTCAGGTCAGGATTGAGGTTGATTCAGATTGAATGGTGGTCAGTGTTCAGGTCAGGATTGAGGTTGATTCAGGCTGAATGGTGGTCAGTGTTCAGGTCAGGATTGAGTCTGATTCTGATTGAATGGTGGTCAGTGTTCAGGTCAGGATTGAGGTTGATTCAGACTGAATGGTGGTCAGTGTTCAGGTCAGGATTGAGGTTGATTCAGACTGAATGGTGGTCAGTGTTCAGGTCAGGATTGAGGTTGATTCAGGCTGAATGGTGGTCAGTGTTCAGGTCAGGATTGAGGTTGATTCAGGCTGAATGGTGGTCATTGTTCAGGTCAGGACTGAAGTTTGCTCACTCATAGCACCGTCAGCCAATGTAGTATAAACGCTAGCCGAGTTTGTTCGTTTTTAGTTTTTTTGTGAATTCCAGAGTAGGAGTTTGCAGTAACCTTGACACAGCACACACAATACTTCCAATACGCAGAGGATCAGACCATTAGCAATGTTGCTTTTTGCCATAAGTGATTTTAAAAAGCTCTTTCTAGTACTCAGTTGTAACAACACTGACCAGTGACATTGACGCTGGCTCTGAAGCCAACAAAGACTCTGGACTGTCAAGCTGACAGATAAAATCAACCAACAAACCAGTGTCCAAACAACTGCATAGCTGCAATGCAAGAACATGTGAATGCTGGAGCTGACTGTTTACTGAACGACTTTTCGAAATGTTTTCAAAGTCAATCAAGTTGATTAACACAGTAACCTTCTATATAATGAGCTTATGTTTTTTTTTTTTTTTTTTTTATTACTTTTTTATATATCATCTGAAGTAGTTTTGATCTGTTCTGGAGTTTCGATGTTGTCAAGGCATTCTGAGAACTGCTCATATCAAATCATAGCACAGTTGCACAGGGTTTCAATCACAGTCCTGGACTACTTTAGGGTCTGGATGGAGGTTTACTTGGTTCAATTAAACAATTTAGAGCCGGGTGTTTTATCAATGTTATCGAGTCAAACCTAAAATCAGAAAGTATACAAATGAACCTTGTGATTTGTAAAAAAATACCTGATTTCCTGAGATCGCCTCTTGTAAAACTTCACCATGCTAAATCTGCACAGTAATTTTGCAGTTTTTCCATGGTTATGCTATCCATTTACCATAGCAATATGCTTTACCATACCTCTCTGGACTCCACGATGCTTCCCTATGCTTTATCATGCTTTCATTGGGCTTTATTACACTGACGCTATGATTATACTATGGGAAACTTATTCTTAACTAATCCAACACAGACACAATAAACTGCTTGTAAAGCCTGCCTGAGGTTGCAGCTGGAGCACCCAATTTGGACAAGTATATTATAGTATATGTATCCTGTATGAAGTCCTTATTTTACAATCTTAAAAAAAAAAACATATGTACTTTACAGTACATAAACTGTAAATACATAAAATGCTAACATTTTTAAAAAGCACCTGTAAGAAGATGAAGGGAAGCTAAATTGCTTGCAATACAATGTGAGGACGCAGACTTTGTATCTACTCGTGTAACGTGAATTGCCTCTAGAATACATTCGAATGGAATCGGAACTAAATCATCGTGGCCCCCTGGAACATTGTACCATGACCATCATCCACAGGATGTACAGCAGTGCGCAGATTTATTACAACACCCCATTGATTCTGTTGGTTTGATTTGTTGTGCATATAAGATCAAACCACTGGAACTGAAAATCTTGGACAATTGTCAAAGAAAAATTATTAGTGATTGTCTAATTTAACTGATGACTTTAATAGGCCACACATTTCAATTCATTTCATGAATTGCAATTAATTTAAAATACTAAGAGAAACAGAACACATAGCAACACACGGCAAAATTTAGACATTGTTTAAGAGGCCTAATTGCACAACGTGGTGCAACATTGTTTCTATATCACTGATTACTGACCAAAAATTGAAATTCTCCCACCCCAGAGGTTTTCATGCAGGTAGGTATATAAAGGATATAAATGACAACTCCTGAGTTGTTCCAATACATTTCCACACTGCTGTACATGAAATAATTTAAGTATAATGTACAGTATATTATGTACTGTACATACAGACAGGGGGATTGGCAGATTCCTTCAATAAGTAGCAAGTTTTAACACAATTAAATACATGGTTCTCTTGCTATATATAAACGTCTGAATGTCACCAGGAGGACTGGAGCCTATGGCAATGAACAATTCTCCAGGAGCTCTTGTAACTAAAGAATGATATATGTAGGGGCGCCGCTGCTATATCCAGAGCCAGGGATCAGTATATCCTGTGTGGAATTAAAACATGCTCTATATAGACATAAACCAAGTAGCCCAAAGGGACAGAGACAACTAAAAACCCATTCACTTACTGTATCTCTTATTAGAATTTGCTGACATTATCAATTGCAAAGGTATAAATTAAAATGTTAAACTGCTAACCACTTCAGTGCTGCTAGCCACATGGTCTGACTGTAGTTATTTGACCTACAGCACAGGATATAATTGGGTACTGTAAGTAATCTGCAAATCTGCATTCAAGTTAAAATGCCCATGTGACATGTTTTATGAACATATATAGAGGATTTACCATGAAAATGAGTGAAATAACCAGAGCACTATGAACGCTTGTGGAATATTCTGTTTAGAAAACAAGGATTATATATGGAAAAGAAAGTTTGTTTAAACTTAAATTATACAATGACAAGGGTGGTGCTTCTATTTAGTTAAATGGTCATTGTGATGTCATAGCTGTGAAGATACCTCAGCACATCGCCATGGCTCTCTTTAAAATTGTTTTTCATAGCGATCATAGTGATTGTATAATCACAGTGTGGCACTCCAGGGTGGGTGTCATTGAGGGATAGTGTCACATCTCGGGCAGTTGAAGGCACTTGGTCACATGGTGATATCCCACAACATCAGAGACCCTGTCGTGCCATGCTGCTTAATTAAACAACCGAATTCACAGACCAGTGCAATTCTCCAGGTCATTCTGTCTTTTGAATGGAAAGATTTCAAAATTAGATCTGGAGATCCACTAAAAAAAATATTCACTCAGCAACACCAAATATGAAAATGTTGATCTCTCAACATTTGTATGATAATATACAATGCCTATAGTAAGTATTTCCCCCCCCCCCCCCCCCCCCCCCCTTGGATGTTTTCACAGTTTTTTTGTGTTACAACCTGAAATCTTGATGCATTTAAATTGGATTTGTTTTCCTTTTATTTTCACAACCTACATAACAGTTTGAAGAGGCAAGAGAATTTTTATTGTGAAACAACAGTTAATGAAAAATAACAAAAACCTGAAATGTCTTGGTTAGATAAGTATTCAACCCCCTTAATCAAAACTTGGTAGAACCACCTTTGGCAGCAATTACAGTTGTGAGGCTTTTGAGGAAAGCCTCCACCAGATTTGCACATCTGGATCGTACAATAGTCGTCTATTCTTCTTGTCAAAATTGTTCAAGCTCTGTTAAGTTGGATGCGGATCGTTGGTGGACAGAAATCTTCAAGTCCACAGATTCTCAATCGGATTCAAGTCCGGGCTTTGACTGGGCCACTCTAGGACATTCACTTTCTTGTTTTTAAGCCACTCCAGTGTCGCTTTGGCTGTGTGCTTGGGGTCACTGTCCTGCTGAAAGGTGATTCTCCATCCCAATCTTAGGTCTTTTGCCGACTGAAGTAGGTTTTCCTCAAGGATTTGCCCTGATTTAGCTCCATCAATTTTGCCCTCTACCCTGACAAGCTTCCCAGTCCCTGCCGATGAAAAGCATCCCCACAGCATGATGCTGCCACCACCATGCTTCACAGTAGGGATGGTGTTACCTGGGTGATGTGCTATGTTGGGTTTGTGCCAGACATAACGCTTTGCATTTAGGCCAAATAGTTCAATTTTTGTTTCATCATCTTTCATCGGACCACAGAATCTTTTGCAACATCTTTTCAGTCTCCCACATGCCTTTTTGCAAATTCCAAGCAGGATTTTACATGGGCTTTTTTTCAGAAATGGCTTCCTTCTTGCCAATCTTCCCCCATTTCAGCCATTCAGAGTTGTCATTGGCCTCTTGGTGGCTTCTCTGACCAATGCCCTTCTTACCCAGTTGCTCAGTTTGGGAGGACAGCCTGCTCTAAGCAGATTCTGCGTGGTGCTGTATACCTTCCACGTCTTAATAATCGACTTGACTGTGCTCCAGGGATAGTCACTGCCTTTGAAATCTCTTTATACCCCTCCCCTGATCTGTGCCTTTCCACAACTTTATCCCAGAGTTGTTTTGAAAGCTCCTTGGTCTTCATGGTAGTACCTTTGCTTTGAATGCACTACCCAACTGTGGGACCTTAAATAGACAGGTGTATTTAATCTGAAATCATGTGAACCACTTTTATTGCACACAGATGGACTCCATTTAACTTATTGTGCGAATTCTGAATGCAGTTGGTTGCATCTGAGCTTATTTAGGAGTGCCACAGCAAAGGGGGGTGAATACTTATCTAATGAAGACTTTTCAGGTTTTTATTTGTAATTAATTTGTTTTTTTCACCCCCCTCCCCCCATTTTTTCACACTTTGAAGGTGTTGAGTAGGCTGTGTACATCAAAGAAATCTCTCTTAAATGCATCAAGATTTTCAGGTTGTAACACAACAAACTGTAAAAATGTCCGGGGGGGGGGGGGGGGGGGGGGGGGAATACTTCCTATACTTCCTATAGGCACTGTACTGCAATATATATATATATATATATATATATATATATATATATGAACAAATTTGGCTCAACATATTCTACATAGGTTTACTTTATGAAAATGGTGTTATATACTGGAACATATATGCAAGGTCATACTGATCACATAAACAGAAATTTGTACCCGACCTGTATTTCTGACTGATTTCTTATAGTCTTGTTTAATTGTTGCATTGTTGCTTAAGTACTGCCTCCTTAAAATTTAGAATTTCACTTTTTTTGCATTTTGATTTCAATATTACAGTCATATTAGTTAAATGGCAAGGTCCCCAACACATCTTACATGCAAGAGTTATATAACCTTGAAAATATGCACTACCTCAAAACTTGACATGTTATTTCACCCTGTAGGCCTTAATGGAGACTATATTGCAGGGAATTTGTTTTTTGTAATAGAGATTGAATGGAAATATAATACTAGAGAATTTCAGCATGTTCCTGATGAGTTACTTTTTCTTTTGACAGTAAGTATTTATTTGTATTTATTTATTTGATCAGGAGATTTACCCATGGCCTCATTTACAAAGGGGTCCCAGAAAACAATAACAAAAGTTAATTACAGCATACAACAGATCTTCAAATACATAGTGCCTTTCATAGTCGACCACCATCACAAAGCACTTTACAGAGGGAGGGTGTGTGCATTATATGCAGAGTCACTTACAATAGGATATTGATTTATCATCTCATCTCTAGGATGGAGCACAAGGAGGTTAAGTGACTTTCTCAGGGTCACACAGTGAGTCAGTCAGTGGTAGAAGTGGGATTTGAACTGGTGACCTTCAAGTTACAAGCCCTGGACTTTAACCACTGGACCACACTGCCTCCTGGAAAGATCATGTGTGGTTCAAATTTAATCAGCAGTCTACAGCCTATTCATATAAGCACTGCAATGTACTGACATACAAGAAGAAAACGTTCACATTGTCAAATTTACTAGTGGACTCCACCCTGCACTTGTGTCTTGGGAAAATGTATTCAATACATTAATAGTTATTTTGCCAAACAATTGGAAATGGTGATTGCTCATATAATTTACAGTACATAAACTGAAATAATCTTATTTATTTTAGAATAATACTGTACTTTCAACGCCATCCATGTATATTTCTAAGCCCCCAACACACAGAAAAAAAGGAACATTCCAGGACTGTAGTTCCCAGTTAGTTACTATATGAGAAAATATTGCCGGAGGAGAGTGGGCGTGTTGTCTCACAATTAATACTAGTATAAAACACGCATGTAGAATTCGTTTAGTATTACACAGCCTGTATAGGGTATTTATTTATTTATTTATTTATTAATTAATCTTGCAGCATTCAAATGGCAATTTTACTTATCAAAAACGTTGATTAAATAAAGTCTACATGCCTACTATATAACCAGCTGCTAATGTCATATTCATAGCGCTGTTTTTCCCCGTCACAGTTACGATGAGCTCATGTAATGTTGTATCAGACAGAGGCACCTTGCTGCACAGCTACACAGTACGATCTGGTTTGACATATTCCGAGCGCATCATCAAATCGAAACGTGCCTATTCAAAATATTTTTAATAAATGCATAAATAAATAAATAAATAACATCCCTCGTTAACCACAAAAGCAGGTGCGCTTCACCAACAAATACATCATGCTTTTTTTAAGCAAGCATCATATCACTTGTCTTGATTTTCCCGATGTGAGTAATCTATTACAATATTATAGGTACCACTACAGAACTCAAATGCAAAAACAGTGGGATTACAGTAGTTGCCTTACCTGCAGTGATTTCTTTAACAGCAAAGCATTACAGATCCGATTGTTGAGAGGTCGATCCCCATTCTTTTCATGGTCAGATTGCTCAGGGAATGGATGCAGCTGCTGCTCGGTTCGCTCTGCTGAAATGTGTGCGTTCACTGGGAGGATAGCTTAACCTCGCTCTCTGCAGTGAGCTCAAAGCGCATGCGGGTCGCGGTCGTCGTAAAACCAGCTCAGAGACGGTGCACAGAATGCAAGCAGCGAACACAATGTTGAGTATGGGTTTTAAAGACTCCTGGGGACCAGCAATGCTGCCTCCGAAGAAATGGGCAGCGCATTAGTCCAGTAGGTGGTTATTCCATTGTGATGTGTGTGAGATACTAACCTGGATTATTGACTCTGGTTTTGGGGACAGTGTGCTGCAAAATGTACAAGATAGGGCTGGTGCACAACCATCAGAGACTTCTTTCTCTTATGTTGCTATGAAATATATTTTCATATTTTCAAAACGTTCACGCCAGTCTTTAATTACATTTTAAACAGGTAATATTAACATTATTTTTTTCTCCTTTCAAAAAACAGGAGTTACATTAAAAATTGACTAAACTCACTGAAAATATGGCCCACCCAGAATACACATGGCCAAATCAAAATGTATATTTACCATTACATGTGTTGCTTTCCACCCCCATAATGCAATATCAGTATTGTGTCAACATTTTATTATGCTAAACATTTGTAGATAAGACTGTTTTGACATCATCAGTACTCACTCCCGAAGACACTGCACACATTTTAAAGAAGAGTAATCTACCAATGTATACTAATGCAAATACAATAATAATAATAATAATAATAATAATAATAATAATAATAATAATAATAATAAACTACTTAATAAAAAACACCATAAATCAGTTTTAAAAATACCAATGCATTTACTGAAACATCTAACATAGATCTTATAGAGTTTAATTTAAATGTAAAATAATATGGTTTTACTATACATTAATACTGTGATTGTCATCTTGTGCATTTTGGGAGAGAGGACTATGAAGAGTAGCATTAGCATTGGTTTTCCTTTCATTGAGAGGAAAATCTTTTGGCTGTTTTTCCCCACTTTTAAACTGCTTTGAAGCTAAGCTGATAATTTAGTTTAAACTGACTTTCTGGTACCTGATCACTTCCTGTGCTTTAGGTAACAGGAAGCAGCATCCTTTAATCTGTAGAATGTTGTGCTTATGTCATTTATAAAGTATCTTCAATATAAAAAAAGGAGTCATGGCTGCTTCAGTTTACCTGTCCTAGCAGCATGTTTACATGCGGCAGTAACAGGGTAAAACAACTTTCAGTTTACTTTTATAAATAAATGAAACCCTTTCATGAAGTTGGCAGGAAACACTTTGCTGAAATCCAAGTTGTTTTTGTGTTGTTGCTTCAACTCTTCACTTGGGAGAACTTCCTCTACAACTAGTTGCTTGAAATGTTTTCTGAAAGTTGCGCTTCATATTTCTGTGGCTATAGTGTTTCTGTTGTATCGCCACTGTGGGAACATAACCCTTGCGACAAGACCCTGATGCTTCCGTCTCTGTGTCGTGCAAAGGAAAGTTAAGACAGGAGTTTCAATAGAGGCTCATTGAACCAGAAGTAAAACCTCCATTCATCCCCGCTTGAAAAAGAAGCTCACTTGAGGTAGATCTGGCAACTGATTGGCTATGGATTTGCTTGCCTAACACTTCAGCAAGGCACATTCACTAGAAGGCTAGACATTGGTAACACTGTCAGGGTACAGGGTGCATTTCACATGACAATTTAACAGCTATCCTCTGTCATAGGGTTACTTGATATCATATTTAATTTAAATCTGTTTAAAGTCACTTTAAAATGTATTTTAATGTTTTTTTTACTGCTCTATTACATGTTTTATTATGTTTAAAATCATTCTGGGTGATTCGGATTGCAATTACTTGAATGCTGTGTTTTGTTTTTTGCCTGTTCAGAACCTGTTCTTCAATTCTGGTTGACAGCAATAGTATAATGGCTTCATCAGTAGTACTAATTGGTTATTGGGCAAATTAACCAATAACATTGAATGGGCATGAATGCAATTCAAGCCCACTAAATCAGGGAGCATCTCTATAATTAAAGGTAAAGTAATACATAAAAGGTCCTACATTAATGGTGAGGCCTTACCGACAGTGTCCGAGAAGCCAGTGAAAAGTCTAGGGAGATGGTACAACAGGGATCTAAAGGACACAGTTCATGTGGGAGAAGTTAGACAACAAGCAGTGGAAGGGTTGAAGACAGACATCAGCGCTTTACCGGGCAAACTGAAACTCTGATGCTTTCAGTTTGGTCTACTGCCAAGACTGCTGTGACCAGTGACTGTGTACGAGACTTCCTCAAGCAATTATGCTACAGTTTGTCATTCTTGTTTGTGATCTGTCCTTTCCTTTCCTTTCCTTCTTCTTTAAGAGATGTGTAATGTTTCGAAACCAGGGAAGCTAAACACACACACTCCTATGGCTATACATGTGTTGCTTCTGGAAGGAATATTTGTATACTGTCGCCCTGACCACTACAGAACTGTGCGGGACTCCGGGACTTGTGCTTGTTTCCCCTGTTTGTTTGCGAGACACTGTCGCAGCTAAGCTGAGCATGCAACTCCAGGACTACTACAAGCTTGCACCAGTAGTGACCTTCCCCCAGGCACGGGAAAAGGGATAGATGAGACTTGGTGTGCACCTGGTGGAAGGTGGAGGCAGGTTTGGAATGGGAGGCTGTGATTGGCCCTTATGTATAAAATGCAGTGGTAAAGTGCGGGGATAGTTTGCATCGCCAGGGTGCCCCCTCTGCGACCAAAACCATCTGTTCGCCAACAGTCCCGCCAGTATGAGGAGGAGAAGGAGGAACTACGACATGGGGACCGCGAGAGTCCAGTGCCCAGACGGGGTGGACCGCTATAGTCCAGTGCCCCGACAGAGGGACCGTGGGAATCCGAAGCTTGGGAGGCAGCTATTCCCATATCCACCAGCAGAGGAAGAATGCCTGCTGTCCCCATCTCGACCAGTAGAGGAAGAATGCCTGCTGTCCCCATCTCCAAAGCAGAGAAAGAATGCCTGCTGTCCCCATCTCCACCAGCAGAGGAAGAATGCCTGCTGTCCTCCTCTCCACCAGCAGAGGATGAATGCTTGCTGGTATCACTTCCCCCACCGTCACCACCCGGAGGAGAGGAACAGGAGCTGCCTCTGCCTCCATCACCTACCCCTGCAAGTGAGGGAGAGCCGCACAAGTCCCCTGCAAATGAGGGAGAGCCACACCAGTCCCCTACAAGTGATGGGAGAGCTGCACCAGTCCCCTGTAACAAGGGTAGACTACACGCTGCTCCCACCGTCTGATGCCAGGAGACTCTGCTCCCACCTCTATTGCCAGGAGACTACATGCTGCTCCCACCTCCATCACCAGGAGACTACATGCTGCTCCTACCTCCGTTTCCAGGAGACTACATCCTGATCCCACCTCCACCACTTCCACTGCCAGGAGCAGAGCAGCAGGAGCTGTTTCTGCTTCCACAACCTCCATCGACAGGAGCAGAGCAGCAGGATCTGCCTCTGCCTCTGCCACTGGCAGGAGCAGACCAGCAGGAGCTGCTTCTGCCTCTGCCACCTCCAGCAGCAGAGGGTGAATGCTTGCTGTTATCACTTCCCCCACCATTATGAGGAGAGGAGCTGGAGCTGCCTTTGCCTCTATCACCATCAGGGAGAGAGGAACAGGAGCTGCCTTTCCCTTCACCAGAAGGAGGACCAGGACGTGATGCTGGCGGTCCTCAGCAGCCCTTGCATAGGCTGCTGAGGGAAGCACGGTGAAAAACCGCCCAGCCGCAGTGGCAGAGAAGAGGGCCAAAACCCGCATCCCAGCTTATCCTGACTTCGTCATCACCTAAGGATGCCTATCTCGGTTCGCCCAAGGATGCTTGCCTCGCTTCATCCAAGGATGCCTGCCTGGCATCGCCTGGGGTTGCCTGCTGCTCCGCATCGTCTGGGTTTGCCTGCTGCTCCGCATCGCCTGGGGCTGCCTCTGTCTCCGCATTGCCTGTGGAGCCACCGGTGGCAGGGTACAAGGGAGAAGCAGAGCTCCCACTGCCGCCTCTATGGCCAGGGGCGCCACTCCCGAGTTTGCCTCCTGAGGGTCCGCTGCTGCCTTCGCCTGGGGCTGTCGGCTCTGCTTCACCTGGGTTCGCCGGAACTGCTTCATCAGGGGTCGCCGTCAGCTCTGTCAGTGTGGCCAGAGCCCCATCAGAGGGAGCTGTCGGCTAAGAAGAAGGAGGGAGAGGTCAGGAAACCACCTCCCCCCGCAGCAGTTTCACTGCTGGAGATCTTGGGGGAGGTCTGGAGACCACCAACCCCAGCAGCCTTTCCGCTGCTGGAATTGCCACAGCTGAAGGAGTCAGCCTGGGAGCTGTCAACACGTCTGCTGACAGGCTCACCACTGGCAGCATTTCCGCTGCCAGTGTTACAGTGGGAGGAGAGACTTACCTTGCTGACATCATTGCCAGTAGCAGCCTGGCTACTGGCAACATTGCAGCCCATGAACCCCTTAAAGTCCCTGTTCTTGGCCCAGAACTTTGAGCGAGACTTTTGGGATTTTAAGGAGGGAAGTGGCCATTGAGGCCATGTGTGCTATGCACAAGGGGGGGATATGTGGTAATGTTGCCCGCCCCTGTGTGTATTTAGTGTGTTGTATGTTGCGTGTGGTGTGTTAATGTTGGTGTATAGTCATTGGTACACGGAATATAAGTGGGTCTGTGTAACACGAGGGATTTAAAATGTATATTTGTATTTAGTCACAAGGATTGCACATCACTCCACGTGCAGATTAAAAAGTATATAGTGTGTGGACATGGGAGTGCACTAATTTAATTCACATGCAGTTGTACCGAGATTCCAATTGAATGATTGATTAGCAATCGAGTCTTGGTACAACTGCATAAAAGCATGCATGTTTCACTCACTCGGAGTTGTGTGTTCAGTGAGTGGAGAACGGGTGGGGAGACAGAGAAAACAAAAAGAGAAGTAAAAATAAATAATTGATTTAAACTCACCATTTTGTCTGTTCTTCCGCTGTTTGTTAGTGTCTTTTTCATGTAGTGTTAATCTGTTTTGTTTGTCTGTTTATTTTGGCCTCAATTGCCGTGTGCTGTTTTTATTTAAATGTTTTATTTTGTTTTTTAAATGCTGAGTGCAACCACGCACTCAGTTTCACCAAACAATACATCTCTGTTTGATTAGTAAACTGTGCATCTGCATCTTCACCATTTCAAAACCTGTGTTCTGTGTTGGTTCCTGTTTCTGGTCTGACGTCACCCACTACAACTGATACCATTTCACTAGGATCGTCGGGGAAACGGCCTGAATCTCCATCAGAAGAAACGGCAGAATCAAGTATAGACAAACGCAACGAAACGACGGCGTGTGAAAAAAGATGATGTTGGTTTATTTTGTGGTCATCAAAAGCAATTAATTTCAGCAGTAAATTATTATTTTATGTTATTTATATATTTATTATACTCTACTTTTATGCTATTTATTTAAAAAACTGTTAATACTAAGGTTGTGGGGGGGGGGTGTTCAAGGCACTTCAGAATTCGTTAAATTACAGGAAGGTACACAATTGTTTGTGTGTATGTTGTTTTTTTTTTTCTTTCCGACTTCATTTAATGGAGTTTTGCTTCAGAGTATGCCATTGCAGATTTCTTATTTTTAATCAACAGGTTTTTTTTGTTTTTGTTTTTCGTGGGCCATTTTATTGTATGTGAAAACACTGTACAACCCCGAAAGTGCCCCTGCATTATTAAATTGGGGCCGGATTAACCTATACGCACATGACGCTATAGTATAGGGCCCCCAGCAGAATTGGGGCCCCCGCGAGGTCGCCAGGGAGATGTTTGGGACATTTTACAAAAGCTGCATGCGGGCTGGCAGGCCCACACACACAGGAAGAGAGGAGCACATAAGCTTGCTTTCGATTAATTTTGTTCTATTATGACAGCTATGCATTTCTTTCTTGATTAACAGCAGACCTGGTCTCTGAGTCTCTCATGCAAGCAGCTTCTTACTAATGTACAATACCAAATGCTCGATGCTCTCTACCTCCTGGAAGAGACTCGTCTCTAATCCTACTTTGTCAGAGGCATCAGTCTGCAGGACAAAATGTTTGAATCAGGCTCAATTTACATATTCATTTATTTCAGTTTTAGAGCTAATTTAGAAACCTGTCCTGTATGAAATGTGCAGTTTCAAAATGTTCCCTTTTCATTTGGGGGGTGGATTTTTAGAAAAATAAGCAGGTAAAGGTAAACATGTACCATGCCGGAGGCTGAAAGAAATTCAAATGCTGATGTCTGCAGCCGGCAAGAATGGTTTAAGTCCATACTGTTTGTTTCTCTCGCTACAAAAAAAAACCCAAAAGAAATAAAGGACATTAAAGTCATTCCATTTTTTTGTTAAACTATATTGTTTTAATTATTATCACTTGCATGTGATTTCTGTCAAGGCTATCAAGACATATACAGTTTAACAAGCCTCATGCCCAGCTATGATCAGCAGAGAAAAAAAAGCCAACATAAAGTGTTCAGATAAGTTATCTAATTCAATTCAAAGACACTTCCTTATTATTATTGACTGGTACTGAATAAATGCGTAAATTGAAAATAAAGTAAGAGTTAGGAAATTGAATCTTGCAATTAACAGGTTCCTACAATGTTGTGTACGGTTTACTCACCTATTTCAAACATTGCATATGATTTGTATCAAATTAGCTTTATGCTGAGCTTATTTGTATCTGAATATCTCAGAGAGCTCAAAGCAACCCTCGAACACATGTGAGTGAGTCTCAACAGGACTGACAGACCACCCTGTAGTGTATGAGCTATCCTTAAGAGTGCCGAAAATATAAACCATGTTCACAGCGCTGTATTGGTGCATAACCGTGGAACTGTATAAGAACAATATTGGCAATGTAATAACCACAGACAGATGGACACACTGATGACGTTTCTCACATTTTTATGTGGCAGCCGTACAATCGGGAGAATTTATATTTTCCCCTTCATAATGAATTATAAAGTACAACACCAATCACACTGAATGTAAAAGCTTTTATAAAAAATTCAACTCTCAAGTCTGCAAAACATAAAAGTGCCTAATTTTAGTTTGAAACTGGGAAATTAATAATAACCTTGCACAGGCATGATGGAAAATATTGCACAGTTGCGTTTGCGTCTGTATTTGTCACCTTCTTTGTTTGAATTTGTTGTGCAAACTCCATGGCCGAGCATGTATTTAAGAAAAATAAAACCGTGCGCAGTTCTTCTCAGTGCTGTGAAAGAGCAGGATGGAAATGTCAGCTCTGCTTTACCAACTACCCTGCTCCACTCCCCTGCTCCATATACAATTCACTCGCTCCACTCCACTTACACTCTCTGCCTCCAACGCAGGGCGAGACTAACCAATGCGCCAATAACACCATTCACCATAATATGCATTAGCCTAGGGCTCCCACGTCCCTTAATCCGGCCCTGGGTGCCCCCCTGTAGGCTTGTCTGAGATGTGTGCCCTATATGTTATTTTACACACAATGTTTCCTTAGGCTGAAGGAGAGCAGTGCTGTCTCCTATACTGTGTGTGCTGCAAATACATGTTTCTTCAGACTGATAAGTAGAACAGTCATGTTGCCCATGGCACCTTACTTGTTCAGTGTTGTTGCCCATGGGCCAGCAAATGTTGGGGATGACTGATTGTGGCAGTGTGCCCCGCCCCTGTGCATATTTTTGTGCTATATGTTGTATGCATTGTGTTAATGTTGGTGTATTGTAGTCGGTACACGGGATATAATATGGGTTATGAACACAAATGTTTAAAATGTACATTTGTATTTAGGCACGAGGATTGCAGAGCACTTCACGTTGCAGGTAAAATGTAATAATATGTGAGCATGGGTGTCACAAAGACGGCCGAAGTGGGCGGCGTCAGAACCAGGAAAAGGAATGAACACAAAGACATGCTTGCACCGGTTTATTGCAAAATAAAAGGGTTTAAACAAACAGAAAACAGGACACGGCACTGTATGCCAAAACAAAAAGACAAACAAAACGGACTATGCAGACAAACACGGTGCACGGACAGACACACTAACAAACACGGTGAGCAGATAAATAAACAAGTATCGTGCTGGTCCCACCAGCACACAATAACAATTGATATTGATATTGATATTTACTTCTAATTCTCCTCTCTCTCCCGTTCTCCACTCACCGAACACCCAACCGCGAGTGAGTAAAACGTGCATCTATATATACTGTTGTGCTGGGATTCAATTGCTAATTAATTATTCACTTGAATCCCAGCACGTGAATTAATTATGTGCAACCACGTGCTCACATATTAACTACTTTAAATGTACGTGAAGTGATGTACAATCCCGTGCCAAAATACAGATATACATTTTAAACACTCGTGTTACACAGACCCGTTTATATCCCGTGTACCAATGACTATACACCAACATTTAACAAACCACACGCAACATAACAGATAATATACACGGGAGCGGGCACTTTGTCACAATGGGAAATTGCACTAGATTAATTCACGTGCAGTTGTACCGAGACTCCAATTGAATGGTTGATTAGCATTTGAGTCTCGGTACAGCTGCATAAAAGCAACATGTTTTCACTCACTCGGGGTTGTGTGTTCGGTGAGTGGAGAATGGGTGAGAGACAGAGTTAAATCTATAATATTTACAATTGCTACCAGTGCTGGAGGGCCAGCACTCTATTTGTGTGTTTAGTGTTCGTCCACTGTCTTGTTTAGTGTTGTCAGTTTTGTTTACCTTTTTATTTTGGCCACAAGTGCCGAGTCCTGTTTTGGTGTGCTGTTTGTTTGTTTAAATCTTATATTTTGTTTATTAAATGCTGAGCGCAACCAAGCACTTAGCTTCACCAAACTCCATGTCTCTGTCTGTTCTGTGTTGGTCCCTGACGTCACCCACTACAGCCGTCTTTATGACACTGATGAACTGCTCTTTGTAACACTGGAATTTGTTGCGCTTGCATTCATTGTGTATCTGCATTTGCTCTAAAACTTGAACATTCGTTGATTAAAAAAAAAATCCTTCAGCACTCTCAGGCGAATTAAGAGCTATACACGCTCAACTATGGGAGAAAATCAGCTCACTGGTTGGCACTACTGGCAGTGCATCGCAGTCGGCGCTTTTTGAGTGCATCCTCAACCCCTCCCTCTCTTACTCTCAACACATCTCTACTCTGACTCACTTCTGTCGCTTCTTCCTCAGCACCATACGTAGAATTCGCCCCTTCCTCACCGACAACTCCATACAGCTCCTAGTTCAGGTCCTGGTACTGTCCCGCCTCGACTACTCCCTTCTGGCCAGCTTCCCTGCCTCTGCCATCCGTCCGCTCCAGTTCATCTAAAACTCTGCTGCTCGCCTTGTCTTTTCCCTTCCTCGTTTCTCCCATGCTACACCACCGTTCCGCTCTCTGCACTGGCTCCCTATTGCTCCTCACATCCAATTCAAAACTCTTGTACCTGCCTATCTCTATCTAGACCTTTTTATTCCCTCCTATCTCCAGTACATTTCTCCCTACACCCCCTCTCGCCCCCACCGCTCCTCCACCACTGGCAGATTAGCTGTATAACCCCCCCCCCCCCCCCCCCCCCCCTCCCTCCCCTGCTTCCAGAGCCCACTCCTTCTAATCCAGTGGCCCTCAGTGGTGGAATGACCTACCCATGGATATCAGGACTATGCTGGACTATATGGCACTCAATTGTACCAGTACTTGCATCAGCTTGTACTTGCACTGAACTGCTCCATACCTTGCTGTATTCTACTATTGTTTTTAATTATAACTACTTCCTGTATTTTGTATTTGACTTTACTCTAATAGGTATCCATTTTTTGTAATTGCTCTTATTGAAATCATTCTCATCCATTCATCATACTTCATAGCTACATGCTCATACTGGACTTTACTCATCAAATAGTTTTCATATAAGTGCTCTTAGTCAAACCTGCTCTTACATGTAATTATTTACTGTATTCTCTATTTTTTGCCCTTATTTGAAATATTTTGCTACTTATTTTATTGTACTTTACAACTGCTCTTATCTGCAATATGATACTCTGTAATGGGATACTCTGTAATGTCATATTTTACACTGTGATATTTTGTAATGTGATACTTTGTACTGTGATATTTTGTAATGTGATATTTTGTACTGTGATATTTTGTAACATTTGTAAGTCACCCTGGATAAGGTCATCTACTACTACTAATAATAATAATAATAATAATAATAATAATAATAATAATAATAATAATAATTTAACATGAGCTCCACCGAGTGATTGTTTTATTTTTATGCACCTAGTAAATAGCCCTATTGCTACAATTTCCTTTTCTTGTATTTTATCTTTAATTGAGCCTGCATTTTATTATTAAACATCTTTTTTCTCCCTGTTCATAGAGAATAAAATGTGCTGTTTGTTTTAAAACTTGTCATTTTACATAACTGCATGTACGGTTCCATTCCTCTGATGTGTTATACACCTAGCCCAGCTAGTCTAAACCAGAAGGGTGGAGACACTAGCCTTGCAATTAATGTCCTTAGTTTGATGTGCTGCCTTGCCTGCAATTCCATGTCTAACTAGCAATATTGACTTGTAGGTGAATACGGTGGTTCTCAAAAGTATTCACCCCCCTTGGACTTTTCCACATTTTATTGTGTTACAACATGGAATCAAAATGGATTTAATTAGGAGTTTTTGCCACTGATCAACACAAAAAAGTCCGTGATATCAAAGTGAAAAATAAAATCTACAAATTGTTCTAAATTAATTACAAATATAAAACAGAAAATAATTGATTGCGTAAGTATTCACCCCCTTTGCTATGACACACCTAAATAAGCTCTGGTGCAACCAACTGTCTTTAGAAGTCACATAATTAGTTGAATGGAGTCCACCTGTGTGCAATTAAGGTGTTTCACATGATTTCAGGTTAAATATACCTGTATCTGGGAGGTCCCACAGTTGGTTAGAACATTTCCTAACAAAAACGTAAGGTGTAAGGTGGGTTTTAGTCAAAGACAGTTTACTTGGTGCCATAACCAGGTGCTGCGATGTTTGGCCTTAGTATTGGCAAACAAGCGTAACATGACCAATAAGTTGCCACCAGTTCCATCAAAACATTACACACAAAAGACAACATTCCTCCGCCCAGGAGAGCAACCACCAAGAAAAGATGTTAAAACCAAGCCTCGCCCAGGACAACTGGAAGCTGCTAGGGACAGGAAAATGCTTACGGATGTTGGTCAGCGGCTTATTTTTCCACCTGAGATTGCAACCACTAACCTTCGACCAGATATTGTCTTGTGGTCTGGATCATCTAGTAGAGTTAACAGTGCCATGTGAGGATGCTGTGGATGAGGCTTATGAGAGGCTTATGCTCAACTAGCTGCTGAAGCAGAACAGCTAGGATGGAGAGTCCAGGTCTACCTAGTGGAGGTGGGTTGGCAAGGATTTGTGGCACACTCTACAACTCGGTTTCTCAGAGACGTCGGATTCAGTGGCCAAGAGTTGCATCGCACAGTGAAGAACTTATCTGAAGCAACAGAGATGAGTAGCAACTGGCTGTGGTTGAGACAGAAAGATTCTGGTTGGGGAGCTCAAGCACAATAGAAAGAAAGAAATGCTGATGTACAGGTAAATAAGCTTGTTTTGAGTTGAGTGGGGGATGGAGGATGGTGGTGCTGGGATGCCAGAATCACTGTTGAGCCCTCTTGAGGTGTCGTCGGCTAGTTGACGAAACACAGAGGACAGAAGGTGCCCACTTGAAGACCCCTGAGATGTACCCTACTTAGCTTAATCCAGACATTTGTCATGCTGATACGCTGGGGAGACCGCTCTGTAGTTGAACCCCTGAGCTAGCACTACAGCCGTTGTGTGTGCTGATGCGCTGGGGAGGCAAAATGAGCTGATCCCTGGAGCCAGCATTACACTTCAGCAATCAACACCAGAAAGAAGGATATCTACATCATCAGATGGAAGGAAAAACAAATGAATGGAGACGCAGATGGATCACATTAGTTTAGTGTAAAGCTACGTCTAGTTGGTGCTTATCTTGGCGAGGGCCGACTTCAAATCAGCATGAAGTTTTAACATCTACTCTCATGTAATGAAAATCATTAAAATTACATTTCAAATCAATAAAAGAAAAAGAAAACAGCAACTTTCATTCCTTTAGAATTATATAATTTGCAACTTGAATTAAGAATAAACATGCAATCATATGTTTTGACAAACTTCTATTTATTACATCACCCAAACAGTTCCACTTTCTACATTCATGTTCATATTTGGATTCTAGTCTTGTCAACATTGACCTTAAATCGAATACTGTATATATTTTTTATTTTGCAAACATTACACTTTTAAATACTGACCGTAAATAACTATGAATTCTAATGCAACACTATATAAGTTGTGCTTGTGGCAAAATAAAAGTACATTCCAGTTAATACCACTAGAGGGCAATATTCCTACAACAATATGATACATGTCAAGCACTGTGTTATGCTATCAACGATACTGCATAAAATCATGATCTAATGAAACCCCATCTATCTTACTTGCCATTGTTTTAGGACAGACATCCTCTATGGGACACACATAAGTCTTGTCTGGACATTTTGGATAACAGGTGTATTATAGGCTGCAAATGTCCACCCTGAACTGAATGAATTAGAGATGGTAATCTCTGAAGAATGGTTGTGTATTCCTGCAGAACAATTTAAAGAGCTTGCAGACTCAGTTCTGTGCTGGCTGTTCATTGAAGCCAGATAAAGCTACGTTATATCAGAGGTTTCTTAGACTGCTTAGACTTGTACCACACTGAATCAATCACCATGGCAGAAACTCATTTTTGGTTTTAAAAATGAAGAAGAAATGCTTCTGCACTGGTCGTTCTACATTTCTTCACCTGTCCCAATATATTTCTAATATTCCTGAGTTAGACAATACAAGTTTGAAAAACACCCCTTATGTACTACAGTAGATATTCCATATTAATAAAATTATTTCACAGATAAATTGAATATTTCAACAGTTTAAATCATTTTCTTTATCAACCATGCAGGTTTAGTTTAGAATCTTTCTCCCATACTAATAAATACAACAAAAAATAAATCCAGTTGTAGTTTTAGGCTTAAAGAGCAACTTCATATGGATAGGTTATAGCAGTCAAAATAACCAATATATTCTTCATGCTGTTTATATTCCCTGTGGCCACCTGGTACGGCTGGTACACCAAATTATAACCATTACCTGCCCCCTCTGCCTCGAGTGGATATAAGAAATCCCTCAGTGAGAATGAACTCTCAGAACAAACGGGAAGCAGACAGTGGTGTAGTGCTATATTTAAAAGTGAGGGGTCATTAATGCAAAGCTTAAACGTAACTTAATGAGTTATTCAATTAGTTTTAACATAGCTAACTGAAAGCAATTGGATTCATGTGTGGAGGTGCAGATCATAGGTTTACACTTAACAACCATTAATGCCTGGGCAAACAGCCTTCTAGTTGAGAATAGTCCTGTTAAGTTCACCTATCTTCAAATTCTTCCATGTCAAAATCTTCAGTTACCCAAGGTATCCAATAACACAGTCTATGCTTGGTCCTTAGAATCTTCCATTTTTGCAATCATTCTAAGTGTTATTATGGCAATTACTCCAATATTGTGCTTTTATTTATATTTATAAGTCGGTGTCACTCTATGTGCTTTGACTATGAGTCCAAGAGCAGATCTGCGTTTGCCTGCCATAGGATAATGCAATGTAGGCAAGATCAAACAGTCTTTATATTAGCACCAGCACAGCTAGTGTATTGCCAGAATAACAAATGAGAACTTGATCCAAAGTGGTAGGTCGTTAGATGGTGCTGGACCTCTATAAAGAAACTTTGGATGATCTAGCCTATGTTGCATATATTTATGGCAGGTAATTACATAATAGAGCATACCTGGAACTCCGGTCAAATGACCTTAAAACAGAAAAAATAATGACAGTATTTGAGTAATTGTAATAAGAAGAACCAATCAGCATGGTTGCAAACATGATGCAAAGGTAAAGAGGCTTTAAAAAATAAGAACATAAAATGTGAAGCTATTTAGCAATATTGTCATTGACATCACTAGATCTTCACAATTGGAGTTCCCTGGCAAGTTTACCACAGTAGTTTTGTACAGTAAATTTGCAATTGTCACATTCAATAGTTTACCAAAGTTTGCCATGTTTTTAATATGCTTTACCAGACCTCTGTGGGATTTACAGTGCTTACCTGTGCTTTACCATGCTTTTACTATGCTTTATTACAATTTGCTATGGTTTTACTATGGTAAATTTTTGTAAAGATATCATATAATCACATAATGGAATCTAACAAGGATGCTTCAGAAGATTGATGTGTATTGCACTCAGAGCAAAGAGACACGCATTTTCTAAAACAAACTTTATACACTAACTGGAAAAACAAGTTTAGAATGTACTTAGAAAGTATAACATTCTCATGTGAATGTGTATGTATTCCATGCAAATGTGTAAGTTATCATGTGACCCACTCGACCTAAACAATCTGTGCGAGTTGTGTGCAACTATTCAGCAACAATCATGGGAAAGCAGAGGGGTATCCCTGCCTGCCCATACAACCGTCTGTTCCCTCAACACAGTGCCTGCACCCCATCACAGCTGGGTGTTCCTGGAATGGTCAGCAGGTAAAGAGCTCAAGGCATGTGACTACAGGGTCCCAACATCATGAAGCAACACTGATCATAACTGTTTCCATTCGAACACAGCACCAAGAGCTATGCATTGCAAGCTTTGCTAGTAGCTCACTTCCATTTGTCAGCCAGTCAGTGTATAAAAACTATATGTGTGTGTGTGTGTGTGTGTGTGTGTGTGTGTGTGTGTATATATATATATATATATATATATATATATATATATATATATATATATATATATATAGATAGATAGATAGATAGATATAACATATTATAAAATATACTGCAGACCCTAAAACTTTAAGGATATTTTTTGTTCATGAAATATTCTTTTAGTAAGGCTTATGTTTTTTTCTGGATTTTCATGATTTGTTTTTTTAGGCATTTAGCAGATGCTTTTATCCGAAGCGACTTACAGATAGAGCAGGGACTGAACTATGCACTAACTCACAATGGCTGAGTCACTTACAATAGGACCTCAGTTTTATATCTCATCCTAAGGAAAAAGCACAAGGAGGTTAAGGGACTTGCTCAGTGGCTGGAATTGAACCTGGCACCTCCTGGTAACAAGTCCCTTTCTTTAAGGCCTCCACGAAAGAAAATGTTTATTAAAAAAAAAAAAAAGAAAGACCTTTAAAAAATGTTGGGAATATGAATAGTGTTCATACTGCGAAATATTTCACAATGGGGCAATATCCTATCATGCAACATTCTGAAATGACAGGAATAGAGGGAGAAATCACATTGGCAAAGGCAGTGCTGCTAATATGTCAACATCCCAGCATAACTTGGAACTTTTAGAACCACACTCACTCCACACAGGTGGACAGCCAATTCACTTTGGGAGGGGCTGGGTAGTGTGGGGGGTGCCAAATACGGCCTGATACCGTAGGGGTGGGGATACTGGACCATATCTGAACACCCTGTCATGTGTTATTATTTTCTGTTGTTTATATGTAATTAATTCAGTCCTAGCTAGTACATGGCTCCGAACTACAACGTGGGAGTCGTTTATGTCTCAGTAATTCTTCTGGTGCTGCTGGTACTAAAATTGGTCTTTGGAATTTTGAATTTGGATTTAAAACCCTACGTCTGAATCGAGGACTGTGGTTCAGGATCTTAGTGTTTTCACACGCAAGTGTTTTAGCACTACCAGCACGTCCGAGGAGCCCAAGAGCCGAATGTCTATTAAATATCTAAAAACCAGTGGGGAAGACGGGGCGGGCGGGGGAGAGAAGGAGGAGTTATGTCTCAGCTTTGTCTGTGCTGAGGATGTTGATACTAGAGTGCAATTTAATAATTAACCTCATTGAAAGGCGGGTTTTTATCGAACAATAATATAAAACAAGAAACAGCGACTGTTTTCAAATGCACTGGCTCTGCAAGACAGAAGTGTAATAACAAATATCTGTTCTTCAATGAGACGGCACAGACATTTCTCCATTGCACACTATACATCCATGCTCCAGTATTCATAGTGACGGATTTAATACGGAATACTACTGTCGTAATAGTGGTGACAACTTTTTAGCTCAGGTGTCTAAAAAAGTTGCTTATGGTTATTCACTGAAGACAACGTCGCGGATTCACGAGCATATGAAGCATGATGAGTACTGACGAGAGTGACAGCAATGCACATGGAAGTGTGGCAGACCACAGTAACGCTAATGAAAGTGAAAATGAAAAAATGGACAAAAGTGCTGTAGAAGCCGAGCCACATGAGAAGCAAAATACAGGTGACAAGAAGCACGTTGAGGGCAGACGGCAACAACAACAACAACACCGGGACGATGTGGAGCGGCCTGAGATTACACAGGGTCAGCAACTTGACACAGAAAAATATAATGTCCAGGAACTGGGGGAAAATAAAAAAGACGTCTCCGCTATAGGGGGAAAGACTGCGCAGCTAATTGAGACGAGTTCCCCTGAAATAATCCCAACTGGCACACTCTCGGAACCCGAACCTCCACCTGCAGGACCATTGGCTGGGTTCGAGCCACCCGAGGGAGGGTTCGGTTGGCTTGTTGTCTTCGCTGCTACGTGGTGCAATGGGTCGATCTTTGGCATACAAAACTCTTTCGGCATTTTGCATGTGATGCTAGTAGAAGACTATCAAAACCCAACCGATAAGACCCTACAGTTTAAAGCAGGTGAGTGTGTTACGCCTGTTGAAACTGGTGCTGGTGCATCATCGTCTGGCGAATTCCTGTATTTCTTATATTCAAAGTTTTAACCTTTAAAAGGAGTGCATTATTATTATTATTATTATTATTATTATTATTTATTATTATTATTATTATTATTATTATTATTATTATTATTTTGCTGCCAGTGTAGTGTTATGAAGTGGTACATCGTTTCAGTGTAGTACTGCATAATGTTAGAAAGTGGTACGCTGTGAAACTGTAGTACAGGTGCAATCAAAACTTTACAAAATAGTACTTTCTCATCCAAAATAAATAAATAAATAAATAAATAAATAATAGGTAGAAATTTTTGATTAGCGTCCTCGGTTTTAAGGAAAATAAAATCTGGGCATGAGTAGTGCAGGGTGAAAATAACCTGGGCATGCGCAGTACGCAAAGCAGGAACATTTGCAAGACAGCATAAATTCAGGTGACACCCGGTAGTTGAATGTTCAGGTTTAATAAGCATACCCATACTGTATCAACAGCAGTATTGAAATTCTTGCCTTCAAACTACTCAACGAAGTATCTGTAAAGTGTCTTGCCCATGGAGTATCCTAGGCTAGCAATACTTGTCAAGTCATTCACAAGAATGTTCAACGCATGCATTGTCGTGAGGTATGAATTTACAAGTACTGACAGGAAACTGCCTGTAATGTCCAGCCTCACACCACTGAGAGACGTGAGTTTCTCACTTAAATATATCTGCATAAACCTTTACTTAAAAGATTGTTTTTCTTTACAAGTGAAATAGGTTTTAAAAATTAATCCGCTTTCTGAGCACAGCGACACCTGCTGGCACTGTCTGACAAACAAAAACCTGTGCACGCACATACGGGTCCTCTGAGTTATAGAGAACAATCCACAGAAAGGGTTCAAAATATTGCTATGAAATCAAGTTTTTAACAGTAGGAGTCCAGGCATAAGGTAAAAGTTTGGTGAAGATTGGTGTAGAATCAAGCAGGTTATCGTCTTCATCCTACAAAAGTTAACCATAGTAAAAGTATAGCAAAGTATAATGAAGCATTGCAAATCATAGGTAAGCAATGTACAGCACAGAAAATATGGTACGCAAATTAAAAACCATGGCAAATGATGGTAAATGCAGAGTATAACCATGGGGAAACTTTAAAATTACTGTGCAAAATGTAATTTAGATCTTTAACATCATGTAATCAAAGAAACTATAAAAAGATACCGCAAAAGTCTGCCGGAAGCCGTAATAGTAGTACAGTACAGTATTTCATGTTAGATTTTGAAATGTTACATTTTTCAATGTTTGTGTTTTTCGTTAAGTATATGGAAAACTGCAAAGCAGTATGTAATTCAACATGTTAACGTAATATTATTCAACAGGTTTTGTTCAACATCATGAAGCACAATGAGTTAATTGTATAGGGTGATGGAAAACATTTATCTATAGGTGCTCAGGCACAGGTGACATAAACAGCTTTGTAGAAATACATATTGGAAATTAAGTTTGCTATATTAAGTGCCTTCACCCAACACTATCCTGGAGCAGGTACGTCTACTTCCAGCTTGTACTAATTAGGGATTGAAAGGGTAAATTATGTACTAGGTTTTTGGAAATCAAATATCTTAACAGCACCCAGGAGTCTCTTCAATGCATGTTTGTCTGTTAAAATGTGTTAAACACCAGGAAGGGTTCTCTTCATTTAACCCAGAGGTGGCTGAAGTATGTCCCTCCAGTCCTGGTCTTTGTTCCAACCCTGTTCTAAATGGTATAACTGAACCAATTAAACCTCCATCCACCCCCTGAAGGAGTTCATTATTCCATTTTACCTGTTAAACCTGGAGCGGAATTGCCTTCCAGGACCGTGATTGCCACCCCTGATTTAAACAGTGGTAATGTATAAATCTGCCATTGTTTTGATTAATACATAGACACCTTTGATTTTTTGAGGGATGTCCAATTACAGTCCTGTAGGGCCATTCCGCTCTAGAGTTACGATCTGCAACCAAACAAGTCAAAGATCACCTGTAGATCGAGTTCAGCCAGCCTGCAATCCTAACAGGCTGACAAACAGAGTCCCACTCTAAATCGATTTGCTGTCCATCTGCTGCTAATGGAAATCAACCAATCTGATTTCAGTTTGCTTTGAAGGCAGTCCCAGTGGCAGATGTAAATGTGGCATAAGTTTGCATAGTGAACGTACAGCTTTAAAAAGGTCAAGGTCCTGTGTGGCTTAATCATGCTGGCATGAACTGTAAGCAATTATTTGCTCTGAATGAGAGAATATGGACTCAGTGCCCTGGCTGACATTTGATTGCAGTTTATATAGGTGACCAATTGTAGCAGCGTGCATGCGCAGGCATCGGTGTCCTATTGGGGTGAGTAGTAAATGGACGTGCTTCATTATAGCTCCAGGGTGTCGTACATATTTGTATTGTGTATCTAGGATTTATGTCACAACTGTGGCCTCGCCAATTACCATTAAAGAAAATACCCATTATAGCTCATAATGTAATTATTAACCATAATAAACACAATACCTCAATAAGAACTAGCGATTCTGGCTTAATTATGC
Source organism: Polyodon spathula (assembly GCF_017654505.1). Classification (NCBI taxonomy): domain Eukaryota; kingdom Metazoa; phylum Chordata; class Actinopteri; order Acipenseriformes; family Polyodontidae; genus Polyodon; species Polyodon spathula. Next base: position 46,599,363 of record NC_054540.1, read on the forward strand.
CTAGATTCATGATGAAAAGAGATTAACAATTAATATTATGTATGTTTAAATATTTCAAATTAATCATAGATGTGTATTTGTTATGAGACAAAAATAAACCTAACAATCCAAATTATTATTACATTTATTTATCATCTCAATGGAAGAAGAATAAAGGTTAGGCTTCATAGTTAAAAACATATTTATAAAGGAAAAAAAATAAAACATTCAAGGAAAAGTAATGCATTGTTAAATGTTCATAATACATCCTTGATGTGCTCTCTGGTCATAGAGTTCTGCATTAGTGAAGCAGTCTTAATAGTTCATCATGCATTGTTTGGTTGAATCACACATTACATATACATGCGCCAGCTTTCACGTGGCTAAGTAGGCATGTACAATGTTCAGCATCTAGTTGAATAGACGCACATTATGTATTGTGATATCAAAAGCATGGCTTCAGTTTAGTTACTTGTAATTATATCCGTGTATCCACCCATTTCGTTATCAAAGGATTTTACATTTATCATTTAAAACTTCTGTTCAATATAACTTTAGTTACACTCATTAGAGAAGCATATACATTTCAGTTTCATTCTCTATACAGAATTACGATTACAAGCATATAAAACACATCATAGTACAATCAAAGGATAATATTCAAAAATAGTTATTAGTTTGTAATATTCATTTAAAACACAATAAACACTTCAGATTTATTGGGAAACTTACTTAAAATAACTGTTAACCTTGTCTCTACAACTTATGTAACTAAAAATTATTCTTAAAGCATTTTAACTAACTTTTAACACAATAATGGTACAACTGCACTGTAGCTATAGCTTCCCATGGTATGTTTTATGACACCTTAGGAGGCCAGACAATCAGATAGCATTTTGGAAGAGCTTCACAGGGTTAACATAGTTTGTAGCCTGTGCTTTGATCTAATCAGCAAGCTTTGAAGTAGATCTGGTTAAGAATGTTCTGGAATCAGTGTTAAAAACCCAATCACCACAGCATGTCACATAACTAAGTCTATGAGAAATGCTTATACTAAAATTAATTTAATCATGAATTTCCTTGACAATAGGTAAAGTGTGAGTCATTCCATGCCAAGTGGACCAAAGTGAATGTTACCAATGCTAGTAACATTCAAAGTTTGTGACACACGTTTTGGATATCAGTTGATTCTTTTAAAACTTATCAGTGTAACATTTTGTCAAATAATGTGATGGTGTGTTCAGTTGTTGACAGTCATGAAGGTGATAGAATGCAGGCATTAATCTGACTCTGTGGAGAGTGCTTATCAGCAATGCAAAAAGTAATGCTCCTGCATGGATCGAAGGGGACACAACGCTGTATTCATAAAGCACTTACTTTGCAGTAAATGTTATAGGATTTGCCAGTCTCCTCATATTGAAAACAATCTGAGACAGAGTCAAGCTTTTTAAGCTGTCAATATAACTAAGGTCTTTTATTTTTTCAGTCAGTTGTGGGCTCTGACTGGATTATTCATTGAGCGTCAGGCTGAGCTGTGCTGTGAGTGGAGCTGTGAGCTTTGCCACATGTGTTTCTTGAAACTACTGTGTTCTGTTATCTCAGGATGATTTGGAATCTCAATAAAAATAAACAAGGGGTTGTTTCCACTTGTCATATAATGGCCCATAATGGGCCAATTAAAGGTGGAACAACCTTGTTTTTAAATAGCAACATTATCACAAATCCCATTCACTGTTTATCTTTGGTCTTCAAGTTAACGTGAGCCTTGCACTTGAGTTCCATGCTACAGATAGGAACCTAAATGAGGCCAGGCAGCTTCCTATTGTCTGTAACACAGGAAGTAAATGTAGATTGTTCTCAAATAAAAATACATTACTTTTTCAAAATGTTGTAAAAGTTGCAAACAACATAATGTCTCTCGAGTCATGTTTACCTTTGAACTTTTGTGTTTCTTCCTCACTTGTTCTGCTTGTTCTGCTATCCTTCTGAACTGCTAGGAAACTGCCTTGCATATTAAAACAAGCTTAATTAGAAAGGCCTGCTAGTGACGCATCCTCTTAGTTACAAGACTTTTTGTGAAGGTCATTAGGCGTCAGAAAAGAATTATGACAGGACCCCCTCTGTACATAATGTAGGTCCAAGAATTAGGAATCTAGGGTACAGAAAATATTCTTTACATCTTGGAAGAGATTCCTGAATGAATTAGCGTGTTTTCATTAAAGAGTGCAGGCATATTATAAAGTGTAAATAGCTTGAAATTACATATTCATAGTAGTTCCACATCATTTTTATGGTGTAATTACCTTTGTGGTTCTTATTGAAATGACTCAATTGTTGTATTTGTGTTTTTTTTTTTTTTTATAAGTCTGCCTGCCATAGTAATAATAACTGGAGATATCTTAAGCACTTTCAAGTTGTCTGAGTCTCAGTTTGGGACAATTTTCATCTTAAAAATAAGGCCCAACATGCTTTACAACATTTGCTGTAACATGTGTTTCTTTCAAAACTGCATCTTTGAGACCTATGCAGCTATGGAAGTGCAGGTAGATATATGGAATTCATTTGTTAGCTATACAATAACAAGTAGCATTGAATGCTGCTTGGTCATGTGTATAGAGTGTTGCCTAGGCGACTTGCATAATCCTTCTGGCCCAGTGTGTGAAGCAAAGATTAAAGTGTTCATTATTCACAATTCTGTGGATCTGCCAGGACAAGTCTGCATTGACATTAAAATGAACTATGAGAATAGCAAGGGGAAAGCTTTATAGTAGTCTTTTCTCATAAATTACTATGCCGGTATGGAATGATTTTTTTTTGTTTTTAAATTAAATATTATTGCATATAAATGTTCCTAGTCTTGGGGAGGTGTCCGTCCGTCCACCCATCTGTTTCTGCACCTATCGTAGCCTACACTTACATTTAGGCTATATCTTGACAGCTGCTCATCCAGATCTGATGAAACTGTATTACTTTTCAAGGTATTTAATTAGGGTGTCTATTGTACTGGGCTAATGAAGGCTGCAGCATATCTTTAACACTGCTTACTCATCTTGCATGACATTTTGCTATAAGAGTGTATTCATGTACTCTGGGTCTAGGGACTTTGCGATGCTGACACCTGTTTGGGTTGGCTATTGAGAGCTATATGGTTTGTAGATGTAAGATCCAGCAACGTTTAGCGATCTTCCATCTGGGATCACTTTTTTTTTGTTTAGCAGTGCGCAAGAAGGTGTTGCCATCTACCTGTATAAAGACATTTCGGCTGCTGTACTCTATGTCTCTGGCAGGCAGCTAGAAGAGGACTCCTGAACGCAATGCTCCGACCTTGCAGTAAGAAGCACTCAGAATGATTGCAAACACACGAGCAAAGGGAAAATAAATAAAAGATGTAGGTTTGTACCCTTCCTTGTTTTTTAAACAACGTTTAACTTCTACAAAAGACGCAAACACAAAATAAACTGACATACTGTACATTCACTGTTCAATCATTTGTCTAATTGTATTAGTAACCTCTCTTTGTGAGCGGATTGAATAGTGGTACTTCCTTATGTAATGTAAGGTGTGTGACAGAGGTATGGTATCTATTGTGATACAGAGCTGAAAGCACTACACAAGCAATTGTCTATGAAAGGCTTTGTCAGTGCTGAATGAAAAGGGCTTTTCATTTTCAGGTTTTATTTTTTTATAATTTAGAATTTTACATAAAAAAATAATGATCTTGCTTTTAAAAACAATATCTTATTTTAAAGAAAATATCCTAGAGTTTATAATAGCTACTTGAGTACTAACAATACTTTTGACACCATTTTCATGTGAAATCATTTTCAAAATGAACTTCAAAATCAGAATATCAAAACCTTTTGAAATCTGCGTACAGTGGATGCAAGGCTTGGTGTTTTTTTTGCTCTCCCTGTCACAAGTTTGACCTTTTAAGAAATGATAGCTCATTAAATAATTCCATAACGGTTACCTGTTGTGCACTTTAGCCAGTATGCGTCACAGTTTTGAAAGAATCGGTACAGCATTAAAAAATAAAGAGTGCCATTTGTTTCCATGCCTTATTTTATGTAGTCTGTTATAGAGTACATCTGAACTGTGTTGTGTTCTCTTAATAAAAAAAAGGCTCAGTAATATTTATTTTATCCACAAAGGGGATTATTACCTGCAGCTCGCTAAGAGCAGGGTTTACATATATGCTTTAAAGTGAATGTCATTTCCTGGAGCCACCTGTGCTTTGTGCACAGACTGGTTTATCCACTCCACACTTGTCATGTACATATCATTCTAGCAGATAATTAGGTTTGAGGCAGGAGTTACAGGCTTGCTTACACATAACCAAAATAGCAGGCCTTGCTGGAGAATTCAGTATCATTCCAGTTAAAAGAGATAGATAGATAGATAGATAGATAGATAGATAGATGGATAGGTGGATAGATAGATAGAGATAGATACTTTTTTTTACTTTTATAAAAAAACATGTATTGCGTAGAAAAAACAGTCAAAAAACAAACTCTGAACATTTACATTACATTATCTTGTGAGAAAATGCATAAAAAAACAGTCATTTAAATATTTATACAGAGTTCTTCTGAATCATCCTGTACCTCACAGAGCGCTCCATTCACGCACCACAACATTTCAAAACTCAGCAAGTCATGCATCATCTTATAAAACTTGAATTCAAAAGTTATGTGAGTAACCACCAATAGCCTACACAATTTTACCAGGTCCTGATGAACGGTTTGAAAATGAAATTTGCCAGTTGAATCAAATGCTTTCGGTTTCTTGTAAAGTTGACACCAAAAATAAAAAAAGTTAAGTTCAAATTTGAAAAAGTAGTGTTTAAAAAGTTGAACAAAGGGTCCAGTCTTTTACATGCCATGTAGCAGTCTCTTTCTCCTTGCAGAAGGGGCAATGATCAGTCACCTCAGGATTTATAATGCTTACGAATGCATTAACAGCCAAGATTGTATGCAGGAGTCGCCATTGCAAATCCCCTGATCTTTTATTAAGGTGGGGTTTATGTAAAGTCCTCCAGGCTGGCTTATCCTCCTCTCCTGCTCCCAGCCGTTCCCTCCAATGGGTATCTGGAAGTACTTCAAGTAGTTTCTGCTGTTTAACTTTTATACAAATTTCATAGACTTTTTTTCCCCTCTAATAAATTAAACTGAAGTTTACACAAATCTTTCACTTTTAAAATCTTACCATTCTCTTCGCCAAAACGACTTATCGCAGGGGAGATTAGTCTAGAAGGAAATGGAGTTTGCTGAGGCATTCGACATTCGTCAAAAACACTCCCCAGTGCCTCTCACCACTCCAGAGACAGAGCTTCACGCAGCTGTGCCAGATACAGACCTGCTACATGCACAGACCGCATGGCCAGAACACCGGCCACACATTCAGGGCTTTTCCAGACACACTGCTCTGTGTCTATCAGATCACAAATCTTTACTATTTTAGCCCTTATGAGAGAATCGTTAAAAGATTCTGAACTATTAAAAGAAGTATTAAGGTGTGGATTAAACACCAAAGGCTGCTCCAGAACCCAAAAAGGATCCAGTGGGTCAACATATGCAGCCTTTAGTAACGTCCAAGCCCTCAGCACACTCCTATAAAAGAGGGGAAGACATGAAAACTGCATTGTCAAAATCAAAAAACAACAAATTCAAATTAAAACCAAGCCCTCCAAACTGATGAAAAAAAGAAAATGCCAGTTCCCTCCATGGCAGCTTTACTGGAGAGAAAAACAATTTCCTCAGAGCCTGAATCCTAAAGGCAGCCAGCCTACACTCAATATTCATAAGACCTTGTCCACCCTCTTCTAGTTGTAGATACAACACACACTGCTTTAACCAATAACACCCATTCCAAAAAAACTCTTTAAGAGCAGAGACTGAATCTGTTTAATCAAGAATTGCGGGGGTTCCACACAGATCAAGCCACCGCCACCTCTGTAAGCGACCTTTTGCTTTTTCTAGAACCCCATCCCAGTTTAACTGTTCTACTTTCTCATTGCCTAAAAAGACCCCCAGGTATTTAAACCCATTCTGGCTCCATTCTAGTCCATCTGGTAAAACCAGGGATCTACACCCTTGTCCCTCCCCAATGAGCACAGCACTGCTTTTACTCCAATTGACATGCGCTGATGAGACTTTTTCAAATACTTTTTGCTTCTCAGTTAAGGCCTTTACATCTTCTTGATTGCAAACGAACACAACTATATCATCCGCATAGGCTGAGAGCTTTATTGACTGGGCATTACAACCTGGAATAGACAAACCTGTTAAAACATTTCTTAGTTTACATAGTAGTGGTTCAATGGATAAAGCATATAACATTCCAGACAAAGGGCAACCCTGCCTGATTCCTCTCTGTACAGAAAAAGGTATGCTCAAGCCCCCATTTACTTTCAATAATCTGAACACGTTACAGTAAAGCGCTTTTATTTTACTAATAAAATCAGAACCAAGACCAAATCCTTCAAGGACTTCCCATAAATAACGGTGGTCTACTCGATCAAAGGCCTTTTCCTGATCTAAAGAAACAAGACCAGTACTAAAGCCAAGCAATTTAGAGGCCACTAAAATATCCCTAACTAAAAAAAAATTTATCAAAAATGGATCTACTTGGGAGGCAGTAAGTTTGATCAGGGTGTACAACATTATCAATCACTGTGCTCAGTCTATTAGACAAAGCTCTGGAAAGGACCTTCTATTCAGAGCACAACAACAACACAGGTCTCCAATTTTTTACATTTTTGAGATCACCTTTCCTAGGGAGGAGCATAATGACAGCTCTTCTGCAGCTCAGAGGTAACTCCCCTTTCTCAAAGCTCTCCTCAAACACTGTGAAAAGGTCATGTTGAAACAGGTCCCAGAAACTTTTAAAAAACTATTGGTAACCCATCGATTCCGGGAGCTTTACCTTGTTTTAACCCCTGTAGGGCCTCACTAAGCTCTTCCATCGATAGAGCTTTTCCCAGCTCCTTTTTTGCCTCTTCAGGCAAACATGTCAAGTCCTGCAGGAAACCCTGCACCTCTTCAGGCTCAGCCTCACCCTCTGCTGGAACAGACCAGAGTAGAACTCCACAGCATCCCCCCGGATCTCCTCCGGCTCCCTCAGCTCTACACCATCTGGTCTTGTCAAACAGTGAATGGTCTTTCTCTGACCACTTTTTTTCTCCAACCCCAAAAAAACTGTGTGAGTGCATCCATTTTGGTCAATCCTTGCATTCTGGACCTCACCAGAGCTCCCTGTGCTTTTGCATCAAAAATATCTGCTATTAACTGTTTCTTAAGCCTTAATTTTTCAATTAAACTGTCATTTGGATTGGAGTCCAGAGTTTCTTGAAGCTCTAAGACCTCCCACTCCAGTTCTTGCAGAGACTCATTAGCCCTCTTTGTAACATTTTCAGTATATTCTTGACAAAAAGTTTTTATTTGGGACTTTCCTACATCCCACCATTGCCTAAGGTTGGAAAATAGTTTTTTACCAGCTCTCCAAAAAAGACTAAAATATTTCCTGAAATTTGAATCATTCAACAAACTTACATTAAATTTCCAATAAGAGCGACTGTGCTTAAAGGAGGGCAATAAAACAGAAAGAGAGTCTATGTTATGATCTGAGAAAACAGTAGGGAAATTTGACATTGCTTTATCAGATTTAAATGCTCTTTAAAAACATAAATTCGATCAAGTCTAGCCATTGAGACATTATTATTACTGTGTTTAACCCAAATGTATTGTCTTTTATCAGAGTGTTTATTTTTCCATACATCAACTAAACCATGCTTTTTAATCAAGACAGCTAGTTTGGCAGATTGGCAGATTGAGGGTGTGGCTCAGGGTGATTCCTGTCCTCTTTAAAATTCACAGTACATTTAAAATCCCCTGCCAGAGGCACAGTTTACTAAAACCTGATCTAAGATCTTAAAAAACTCCAGCCTCTCTTTTCCTTCATTAGGCGCATAGACATTGATGAAACAGAAAGACTGACCTTCTATTACAGTTTTTACCTTATTCAGGTTTAAAATTCTCTTTAAATAAAACTGCCACCCCAGCACTGACATTAGAGCCATGGCTAAAAGCTATTTCCCCTTTCCATTCTCTTTCCCAGTCGGACTGAGTTATCAGATCGCAATGTGTTTCCTGCAGGAATGTTACATCAGTCTTTTTTTGCAACAAGTATTCGAAAACCGAGGCTCTCTTAAGATCATCTCTATACCCATTTACATTTAGATTCCCTAGTAAAAGATTTTTCATTGGGATAAATAGAGAAAACAAAAACCAAACAACAAACAATATAAGAAAGTAATATAAAGAACATTTTATTTACTTTTGGTTAAGACTACTACGAATTTTAACAACAAAGTTCTTTAGATGCCAGCGTTCCTGCTCCGTCAAATTAGACCCTGACGCCTTCTTTACTAAAAAAGCCTCAGAATTTAGAAACATTTTTATATCAGGGAAAAAAACATTCTTCTTCCTTTTGTGTCTTCTAAAAACTATTTTATATTTTGTTCACTATACCCACTTTTTATGATAGCGGACTCTGAAGTCTGAGATGAGTCAGTGAGATCTGCCTCGTCTTCGCTGTCTGATTCTGAGCTGTTCTTCATCACAGTACTGGCAATAGCTACGCTCCAGCACTTCGCCCCATCAGCTCCTTCACTCTTACAGGCTTTCTCTGCTACTCCTACAGCTGCAGCATCTCCTTTCTTTTGCACTCGTTTTTTTTTTCTTTTTTTGGGGGGTTTTAAAACCATCATTTTCATTACAGGCTCACTCACGTCTACCTCTCCCACTACTCTAGTATCAGAAACGTGCACCAAATCAGTCTCTTTCCTCAAATTCTCGTCTTTATTAGAGGTACATTGAGAAGGACTCTCGCCGTCTGTTTTACCAGCCTCAGTCTCCTTTACTTTACTCGTGCCAGCAACAACGTCTTTTGTACTTTCTACTTCAAGCTGCACAGCTTTAGTACTCTTTTGGTTCTCCCCTGCAGCAGCACCATCACTCGACCCCACTGATTTTCTCTCTTTAAGTTCAACCCTCTCATTCTCCCTATCAGCATTCTGATGTTCCCCTCCACCAACAACACTCCTCAGCACCTTACTTTTGGTTTCGGGCACCACAGAAGTAACATTATTTTGGTTCAGTCCTGCACCAACAGCCTCACTTGGCTCCACCACCCCTCTGTCATTAATCTCAACATTCTTCTTTTCTGTTTCGCCGCCAGCACTGTAGCTTCCCGAGTCACGGACACATTTCTCTGTGCTCTTTCACCATCTCCCTCTTGCTCTTTAGTTTTAGGACAGTTTTTAACTAAATGCCCATCAACACCACAGTTAAAACATTTCATGGTATCTGATATCACAAAAATAACATTATTACTGCCTTCTATTTTGAACTTGAGGACAATATTAAGTTCTTCGTTTGCTTTATTTAAAACCATAAACTACTGCCTCCTAAAGGAGACTATGTGTTTAAGCAATGGAGATTTGCATCCCAGTGGAATTATTTTTGGGGCTGACACAATCTGCCCATGTCGTGACAACTCATTCATAATTAACTCATTCTTCAGAAAAGGTGGAACATTTGATAAAATGATTTTCTTTGCCGGTACCTGTAACGGCAAAACGCCAACAAACAAATCATTTATAACAATCCTGCTAGATAAGTTTGACTCAAAAAAGCCACAACTGAACCATGCATTCTTGAAGCAGACTTAATGTTTTCACGTCCAACTACTTTACCAGTAGCTAAAACACACTTCTCTAAAGAAACAAAGCCTTCCGTAATTACTTTGACTCCATGTTTCCGAGTCAGTCTTTCAAAGGGAAAAAAAACCCTGAGCCAGCCATGCTGGCTAAAAAACAATTTCAAACGTATTAGTTTGCTTTACTCTAACACAAAATTACACAGACAGACAAACAAACAAGCAAACACATGAAAGAGAAACACCTACGACACACTCTACCTCGCTCACTCCACTCTCCCACCATGCACCACACTAGACAGAACAGGTAGATAGACAGATAGATAGCTAGATAGATTGAGAGATAGATAGATAGATAGATAAAGATATATTTTCAGCTTATCGGTTACTTTTATCCTTTATATATATGTATATATGTGAGTGTGTGTGTGTGTGTGTGTGTGTGTTTGTGTGTGTGTGTGTGTGTGTGTGTGTGTGTGTGTGATTCAGCCATCTCAAATTACATTGCATTAAATGAGCAATACTGTTTAATTACTGTTGAATTATTCTTATTTAGCAATATATTATAAAAGGATAGTATAACATGCTGTGTGTGATGCAAGCTGGTTTTCACCCACTCAGGGTCAGAGCAGCCAGTAAGCCCACTCGTGGGTAGTCACTGTCACCGCTAAAGAGTGGATATCATCTTGGATCATACAGCACCCTAGACGATATCCTGTTGGAGAAGAATATTTATCAGACTCCTTGCAGATAATTCATATCTGCTGGTCACCTTCCTAAAGTTGCACGAAGAAAGTAAGTTGCCATTAAAACCACGTCAGTCATAGGAAAAACAGTGGTTGGTACTCAATGTGTCTGGCAGTTTGAGTTCTTTTGAAGCGAATAAATGGCAAACATTTAGAATGTTTCGTTTTTTTGTTTTTTTTTTATGTATAAGGACACTTTAAGTAGTTCCTACAGAACTGCATTAAAGCAAATGCCTGATGAAAAAGATACTTCTTTAGCCTAACCTTAACCTTAAAGATATCGACCAGAGGCCGCATTAACGCAAAATTCTGCGTCCTAGGATGGGAAAATACTTTGTCTTGCGTTCACTGGACACACAGAATGGAAAGGGACGCAGGTGTGCACATTCGCGGTAATCTATTACACTGCACCAATGACTGTAAACTACTTGCTTGTTTAAAAAAAAAACTGTTCTGTAATATACCGGTAACAGCATTGGTTAAGGTATAAAGGATATTTACTTTTAGGCCCTGTCCACACTACATAACCGATCCCGAGAACCGTACTCAAAAACATTTTAATTAATCTAGCTCAAACTTCAGCTTCCACGCTCAAGTACCATTTCATGTTTAGTCAGACGTAACGTGTACACACACTAATGCTATTAGAATAGTTTGGTTACAGTTCCTAGCAGCGCAATGAACATTGTATAATTACAATACATTGAAATTAATACGATAGTATCCCACCATGCACTGCATTTTATTTTATAATAATTTTTGTTATGGCCCGTATTAACAGAGGTCCATATTGCTAAGAAATAAAACAAGAATTTTGAAAAAAGTAAATGCACACACACACATCACACGCGCGCACGCACGCACGCACGCACACACACACACACACAAGTAGTAGGGCTTGACGTTTTCAGGGTAATTAAGGGTGGCACGGTGGCACAGTGGTTAGTGCTGCTGCCTCACTGCTCTAGGGTCCTGGGTTTGATTCCAGCCTCAGGGGTCTCTCTATGGAGTTTGCATGCTTCCCCCGTGTTTGTGTGGGTTTTGTCCGGGTATGCTGGTTTCCTCCCAAAGACATGCTGGTTAGGTGGATTGGCCTCTCCAAATTGCCCCTTAGTTGCCCTGTAATGGATTGGAGTCCCATTCAGGGTGTAGTTGTGCCTCACCTTCTGTGTCTGCTGGGTTAGGCACCAACTCACTGCAACCCTCTATAGGATTAAGTGGTTACAGATAGTGGATGGATGTTTCATTATTAAACTCAGCAAAAACAGTTAATTACAATCTTTGTTTTATCTTGCCTGAGCCCAATGCCAGTCCCTTTCATTTTATTTCAAACAGAGCTGACAAATTACGTGAATTGTTCATCCCTGATCCTACTTTTAACTTGCATTTCATTTTTGCAGTCGCCTAATTTAACGTTGTGCTTTTGTTATTTTCTGCACTAGTTTAACAGGGAAGCCCTTACTGATTTTTAGGCATAACATTTTTTTGTTTGTTTTTTAGCTAAGCAGTCAACATCTTCTTGGGATTCTAGATTGCTCGTCTGCATCTCAGCCATCTACTTCTGGCTACGAGTACTACAGTGACCGAAGCAGTTGCAAGGAGTAGTAATGCACAAAAATGCAAACGAAAAATATGTTCTTATAATTTTGAATGGGAGATGAAGTACCTGTGGCTTGTTTATCGAGACGGCAAGATGCACTGTGTGTGAAAGAGCTGCTGGGCAAAAAAAACAAACATATACGCACGGATGTACAGTTTTTTCTGAGAGTCTTCACTTAAAAGACACGGCAATGCTGTTGCTGTTATTGGAATGCAGAAAAATATTAAAACACACAACAAACAGTGCTTAGAATCCTGTATCGTCATGTGAACGGTCTACTGTTAGTGTATAACAAAGAAAAAGTGTGTCTGTGTTTATATATATATATATATATATATACACAGACAGAGATTTTTTTTAAACTACTACATGCCATAGAGTTTAAACGTTCATAAAAATGTATTAAAATGCACATCCCTGGAGTTTCTTAGCCTTTGTTTTAAAATGTATATTTGATGGATGGGACACAAAATTTTGGGCTTGTGCGTTTCAGGAACGCATGAACATAAAAGCTAGAGCAACCTCTGTCAACTGTCTGTATACCTGGTTATGCAAGGAAGAGAGTTAGTGACCACATGACTCCAAAGACAGCTGGTACACCATAGTGTAACCAGTAACCTTTCCCCATGCAACATTCAGTGAATCGATGAAATTCCAGATTTGTTCTGTAAAGTGTTTCTTACATCCCCTAGGGCCAAGGTGTTGCAGGGGGACATATTAATGGTTACACTCAAGTGTACCAGCCGTATTTAGAGAGTTGACATATAAAGCTCTATAGCAGTGTCACAGAGACGGCCGAAGTGGGCGGCGTCAGAACCAGGAAGAGGAATGAAATACACAGACAGGACAGATGAGTTGAAATGATGGTGGCACTTGCTGCCGCCGGTTTATTGAAAAATAAAACAGGTTTAACAAACACGAAAACACAGGACACGGCACTCTACGCTAAAATAAATGGACAAACAAAAACGGACTAACATTTAACAAAACGGTGCACAGACAGACACTGACAAACACGGTGAGTTGATAAATTAACAAGTATCGTCCTGGTCCCACCAGCACGCAATAGCAATTGTAATTCTCCTACTCTCTCTCCTGTTCTCCACTCACCGAACACCCAACCCCGAGTATGTGACAACGTGCCTCTATATATACTGTTGTGCTGGGATTCAATTGCTAATTAATTATTCGCATGAATCCCAGCACGTGAATTAATTATGTGCAACCTCGTGCTCACATTTTAACTACTTTAAATGTACATGAAGTGATGTACAATCCCGTGCCTAAATACAAATATACATTTTAAACACTTGTGTTAGACCTGTTTATATCCCGTGTACCAATGGCTATACTCCAACATTAAACATACAACATATAACAGATAATATACACAGGGGCGGGCACTTTGTCACAAGCAGCCTAAGGCGTGTTTCCTAACCTATAAAACTCACCAGGATGAGTGTAAAATGCTATACAAAGTGAATCTATACAAGAGAAAAAAAAAACATAACCGTGATGAAGTGTCATAGCCGTAGCACTCTTTAAGAATTGCTAATGCAATACTCACTGGATCATGATGAAGCATGAGTATTAAAGGTAAGCACTGGTTTCTGTTTGTTTAACACAATATGCTTTGGCTCCGTGCCCCGGTTTGGATGTGATACATGAATCCCATCCTGTTTTCAATAGTGAGTGTGTGTGGCCTGTGTTCAGGGTTGCAGTGTGTATGTGTGTGTGTGCACGTGTTTGGGTGTTTTTGAAAAGGCCTTGGCATAACTCCCTCCCCTGGTGTCTGAGCTGCCAATCCCATGCATCTCACATACCCAGGGGCCAGCAGTGTGTGAACCCTCGCTATGCCTGTCACTGGTTCTGTCAGCCAAGCTGGGCATGCCCTTTTAAAAATGTGTTTCCTGTGACTAATTCATTTTAATGAGGTAAGTAAAGGGTACAGCTTGTCATTCTTTATCTCGATTAAACGTATCGTTACACAGGCTTCAGTGCACAATGCCTCACCAGTGGGCTTCAGTGGAAAGCACACTGCTTATATCACCCCCCACTTCCTCATTTAGAAGTAGCCACAGTGGTAGTTTTGTGGTAATACTTTTTCACTGTACTAGCACCTGACCAATTAAAGACTACATCTTGGTAGCGGCTTCAACTCAGCGGATGTTTATAAGGCAAACCCTTTTCCTTGAAAGTTTTTGTTTTTGGCAAATATATCAAAGATATCTCATTCAATCTGTTTGAACTCCTGAGACCTTAGTTCCTTTCATTTTTTTATTTTTTATTTTTTTTTACGTTTGTACACACAGGTCAGTTTCTCAAAGCTCCAACAGTGCTTGTTATAAGAATGAAAAACAGACAAACATCATTATTCTCAAGTCCATTCAGAACAACTTGTCTGTGAGCCGCAGTGTCCTCAAATTACACCCACTGCATGGCTTGACACAACTACTGCAGAACTGTGTTAGGTTGTGCTGGTTTGTGGTGGTGTTGTCAGAACTAATTACATTGCACCTAATAGGAACTGACAGCTCTTAATGTAAAATCAGGTCATTCACATAAACAAATGCAGCAGAGTTCTATAGTACTGGTAAACATGTGTACAGCTATGGCCAAAGGTTTTGCATCCCCCTATAGAATGAACACATTTTGCTTCATAAAGTCGAGTGAAACTTGCTGAATAATGCTGTGTTAACATATTGAATTACATACTGCTTTGTAGTTTTCCATGTAATATAAAAACTGAAAGAAATTGAAAAATTTGACATTTCAAAATCTAACATGATACCGTACTACTATTATGGCTTCCGGTAGTCTTTTTGTGATGTCATTTTGTAGTTCCTTTGATTACATGATGTGAAATAAAAGATCTAAATTATGTTCATATAGTTTATTTTTAAAAATTATGTCTCAATCCTAAATGGTCTATGTAATAAAATTGTGGGTAAAAATAGTGGTGCTGCTTTCTTTTAAACATCAACCAGTGAAAAGCAGACTGAGAAAAATAGAAAGAGCGTGCAAGGGAATCTCCCAAGTGGCACGCCTGGTAAAGGCATGGTGCATAGAGTGTAGGATGCACTGTATAACCAGGAGGCTATTCCACTGCTGACTGTTAATAGTAAATTGAAATGAATAGCACAGCAAATTGTGTCACATTCTAATATCAGACAGCAAATATGCATGCACATTGTTTTTGAAATTATGTAGTAACTAGGAAGCTAAGAGCAGTGAAGCTTCCTTCAAATTCATGCATGAATAAACAGGTTTGGTTTTTTTTCTTCCATATTTGTGGATTTAGTTCCATGTTAGATCCAGTTTACAAGTTATAGAGCATCTGTATTAAGATCTGTTTAGATTATTAATATTGACCTTGTGTACTGCCATTTTATTCAATCCGTCGATCACAGTCTGCGCATGACAGTATGCTGGCCATTATAAACAATTCTGAGCAGGTGCACATTTGCCCTGGGAAAAATACTTCAAATACTTAAAATAAATCCAGACATAGGAGTCATAGAAATTGTGCTATGCTTTGTGTCAGTACAGAAAGCAACAGTGAGCAGTCCTGTGCTGCTATGGTGAGTCGTTTCCAGCTTGACAAGCTATTGATTGAGGCCATTGCCCTTAAGAATGACTTTTCCTTTTCTAAGAGAGTGTGTTATTAGGTAAATGTGAATGCCGACCTACCGAAGTAGCACAATTAATTGATTTTATCTGGGGGATATAAATACGATTGTTGCATAAAAAGAAAATCTTGTGAAGGATTTGTACTTTGTCCCTGCTCTGTTATAATTTCAATCCTATTCACAAAAACTCTGGAGTTACTGTTGCAGTGCTGCACACTTATATACAGGTCAAGAAAAGATAACTCCACTCGAAACCGCAGACCTACTGAGAGTTCCAACGGTAAATAACATTTCCCTGGTTTTTTCTACATTTTAATTTAGAATCTACCCATGGATTCATTCAAACTATTTCAAATTGCAATTGCTCATTCTAAGCCAATGCAAAGCTTTATCAAAGAAGAGTATGGTTGTTGTGCATTTCTTACATCTAGGGGGGAGAGTGTTGCATGGGGAAGGTTAATGGATGCACTATTGTGAATTAGCTATACATTTTTACACCAGAATGTGATGACTTAAACAGAAAATTATACACAAAGTGTATCTAAAAGAAGAATGCATTAGTCTGATATTTCACACCCATGCCAAGTGGCCCCTTTAATTCCAAGTGCTGCTGTATTGAATTAAAACTGACCTAATGAGCGTCCACGGGAAGGTATTAAACTGTAAGATTAGAAGGCAGACTGGAGGACTGTAAATTAATTATACCATTAGAGAAATATTGGAGAGAGGTATTCATTTAGAAATGGCAATTAACAAAAACAACATACAAATAGGTCATGTTTCACCAGTGTGTAAAAGCCAGTTACAAAAAGGTGATAGAATTATGTGATTTTGGATGTCTGGTTCCTGATTGGTTCCTCCGATGATGGAGGGTTGCCACAAACTACTGAATAGATTTCTACAGCAGGTGAACTAAATTAGATATTTGCTGATTGGATATTTAAAAAAGTTTAATAAATAATTTCATAAACAAATATTAGTGGAGGATCCTATTCACCTATCGGGCCCAAACTTTCAAGCCTCGAGTTTGTTTTTAAAAGACTTTTAATAAATAAAATACAGATTGGTATTTACACAACTGTTTTAGGCATTTTATCTTATTCCAATAAATACCAAAGTCAAGCCAATAAAAAAGGGAAATACTGCACGCTATGGCATGACTGAAAATGTTATAGGGCGTGCTTTGAGTATTTCCTTCTGCATTCCCATTTTCAGTAAGCAAATGATTAGTTCAATTAAGGGTCTAGTTAAGTAATTGAGAGCTCAGTTGGAATGAAAATCAGCAGACATACTGGGTCCCTAGGACCAGGCTTGGGAAGCCCTGATTTAGATGGTAAGAATCATATTTTTAAAAGGCAGGTTGCATATATGTTTTGTATAATGCCTTTGTTTTTATGCTGCTTTTATGCCTTTGTTTTTATGCTGCTTTTCCTATACAGGCCATACAGTATTACTCTATGACATTTAATACATTAATAAATAAAAACTACTTTTTATGAACACTAGTGCATGCATTTCCTGTAAATTTCAATGTGTGTAACTGTCAAGTTGACACATAATCGTTGACCTTTTGAAGTACAATAGACAGGTGCTTCTTCAGAGGCACTCTCCTTATTAAATGTGCTCTTTTCTGTATATCTTTAAATACTATTACTAATCCAACTATGGATTAGTAAAGGCTTTAGCGTTGGAGCCACCTATTTGAGTTCAGGAATAATCAACAGAGCAGTGTGTTTGCGTGGTTTGTTTCGCTTTTCTAGTGAATTTACCCATAGGGTATCGGACACTGCCACCAGTCCAGATTTAGAATGATTTGACTTCTGATCAGAAGAAAGAGATAGTTGTTCTTCTCTATTATAAGAAGGGCTTTAACATCTAAACCCATGCCTGAGATAACAGGATTGGAGGATAATTACTTTTGTTCACTACTGGCTTAAATGATTGTGTTTGAACGCTCATTAAAGAAGAATGCTACCCTTGTTAGTAGTCCTCTCACGCAGAATACAGCCATACATCTGTCCTTTCCCACAATAGACAGGTGGCACCCAATTAAAGGAATTTTCCAGTGTTCAGTTTAATTACATGCAACCTTACACCCTCTCTCCCCCAGCATCTCTTTATAGACAAATCAGTTGTCTACGGGAAGCGTCTTGATAGCAGTGGTGCTGATGCTTTTTAATTTTAGATGATCTTAGATTTATATAGTGCATATTACAGAAATGGCCATCTCAGTGTGCTTTGCATGTACAAAAGGCTAAACTAAAAATGTTTTCAGTTTTGATTTAAAATGCACTGGGCTAGACTCCCTAATGCCAGCTGACAGTCAAAACTTAATACTGATTGGCCAGTACATAAGTCCTTTCTGATGTCTTCGTCTGGAAATAACATCAGGGTTGGAGTGCATCAACAAGACGTACGCCTAACTTTTAGTTATGGCAGACTTAAAAACAGAAATAAACCAGACTTAAAATGTACACCTAGTGCACCACCATGACGTGTGTGTGTCTCTGAGTTACACTTGGGCTTAACTCCTATGCCTTTAGTCTCAGGTGTAACTTATTTAAATTATTAGAGCAATGTATATACAATCTAAATAAAAAATAAAAGTAAAAAGTTTGCTACGTTTAATGCATAGATTCCAGCACCAGCGAGCATTGAGGTGTGAACATGTGCTAAGGGACCGAAGTAATCCTTTGGACAAATATGATGACAACAAATTACTTGAAAGGTTTCATTTTCACCGACATGAGTTAACGGAATTACAATGAAGAAATTGTCAATATGAAGCAGAAGTTTATGGCGAAATCAGGAATCCCTAGTATAGTTGGCTGTATTGATGGCACCCACTTCAGAATTCAAGTCCCAGCCCAGGATGAATATTTGTATGTAAATCGGAAGGGTTTCTCCTGCCAGGGTAGTCCTGGCTGCGGAAAGGCTGCTTGGGGGGTGGTCTCCTGACCTCCCTCCTTCTTCGGAGCCGGCAGCTCCCCTTGGTGGGGCATCCGACCACTGTTCTTCCAGCAGGGAAGAAACTGCAGTGGGAACAGGTCTACTGACCTCCCCCATGATCTCCGGCACCGAAGAAGATGCAGTGGGAGCAGGTCTCCTGACCTCCCCCCCCGACCTCCGGCAGCAAAACTGCTGCTGGGGTTGGTGGTCTCCAGACCTCCTCCCCCTTCTTCGTGGCTGGCAGCTCCCCTTTGTGGGGTTCCGGCCACAGTACTTCCGACTGTGATGCGGAGCGGTGGGCAACCCCAGGCGATGCGGGGACATCCTTGGGCGAAGCGAGGCAGGGAGTCAGGACAAGCTGGGGTGCGGGTGTTGGCCCTCTTTTCGGCCACTGCGGCTGGGAGGTTCTTCCCCATGCTTCACCCAGCAGCCGATGCAAGGGCTGCTGAGGACCGCCAGCATCTAGTCCTGGTCCTTCTGGTGCAGGGAGAGGCAGCTCCTGCTCCTCTCCCCCTGATGGAGGTGGAGGCAGAGGAAGCTCCAGCTCCTCTCCTCGTGATGGTGGGGGAAGTGCTACCAGCAGGCATTCACCCTCTGCTGGGGGGGGGGAAGTGATACCAGCAGGCATTCACCCTCTGCTGGTGGGGGAAGTGATACCAGCAGGCATTCACCCTCTGCTGGGGGACGGAGACCCAGCAGGCATTCACCCATTGCTGGGGGAGGAGGTAGAGGCAGCTCCTACCGATGGAGGTGGTGGAGGCGTGTAGTCTCCTGCCAGTGAAGGTGGCGGAGGCAGAGGCAGCTCCTGCTGCTCTGCCGATGGAGATGGGAGCGCCATGTAGTCTCCCCTTGTTACAGGGGACTGGTGCAGCTCTCCCTTACTTGCAGAGGACTGGTGCGGCTCTTCCTCCCTTGCAGGAGACTGGTGCGGCTCTGGAGACAGCGGTGGGACCTCTGCCTTCCTCTTCCCCTTTCCCCTTCTCTGCCACCTCCTCACCTTCCTCTCCTGCGTTAGTTCCTCCTCTCCTTCCTGGTAGGGGCAGCGCACCACCGGGTAAACAAACTCCCCACAGGCAAGGCACCAGCCCTGGTCCTCCAGACCTCAGAGGAACTCCTCCAGTCCCAGCCTTCCATGTTTCCCCCCCCACACACAAAATATATACATATATATATATTTGTTTTCCAAAACTACAGTCCCTGCCCTGGTCTGACGCTTGGAGGCGCTGTTATCACACGCAGGACACCACGTGTCACAGAGACGGCTGGAGTGGGTGGTGTTAGACCAGAGCAGGAAATAAATAGATAGGTGGAGTTTGGTTGAGCTGAGCGTATGCTTTCGCTCAGCATTTAATAAATAAACAGAACAGACAGAAAATAAACGGTTGGAATAAACAAACAAAAACACAGGGACACGGCACTCTACGCCAAAACAAGTAGTCATAAACAAAACGAAATATACAGACAAAATACGGCGAGTTTTTAAATAAACAAGTATCGTGCTGGTCCCACCAGCAAGCAATAGCAATTGTTATTAAATTCTTTATCCTCTCTCTCCTGTTCTCCACTCACCGAACACTCAACCCCGAGTATGTGAAAACGTGCATCTATATATACTGTTGTGCTGGGATTCAATTACTAATTAATTATTCACTTGAATCCCAGCACGTGAATTAATTATGTGCAACCTCGTGCTCACATATTAACTACTTTAAATGTACGTGAAGTGATGTACAATCCCGTGCCCAAATACAAATATACATTTTAAACACTCGTGTTACCGTTTATATCCCGTGTACCAATGTCTATACACCAACATTTAAACACACCACACGCAAAACATAACAGATAATATACACAGGGGCGGGGTCTTTGTCACATGCAGACATGACCATTTTTAACTGTGTCGTGAGATGGCCGGGCTCAACACACGATGCCCGTATCCTTAAAGAAAGCACAATTTACTGGGACTTGGAGTCAAGGAAATAAGATGGTATCCTTCTTGGGGACAGTGGATGTCCACAGCAAGGATGGCTAATGACGCCAGTGTTAGCACTCCGAACTAAAGGAGAACACCGTTACAGCATCCTCAAACACAAAATCTGTATTCTGTCTGTCGCCGTAGATTCGATCATACTTCTTATTTGTTACAATTTCAATTTCCCGGCTTAGTTTTTTCTTCTCTAGTTCTATCTTCTCTTTTTCTCAGCTACATGATGACAAAGCAGAATAATAGTCACTTGTTTTAATTTTGTGAAACCCTAGGTCAGGTGTGCTGCATTTCTGTTACACTTTCCAAGGTAGGCGTATTCCTGTTTATTATTTTAAAATGGGAAGGGCAGGGGTTGGAGTGGGAGGGGTTCAGTTCAAACAGGAAATACCCTTCAGTTGTGAGTAGTAGGGGTAAAGAGACTCGTTCGCAGGAGTGTGAACCAGTAGCAATTTCTACAGTGCTGTGGGATAATTTACAAACTTGTACAGTAATTTAAACTTAAAGTTTAAGTAATAAAAAATGAAGTAGGCCACTTGTGTGTGCAGTTAACAGTTACCATAGTAACTTAGATGTGATCCGTTTTATTTAAAAGATAGATAACACTTATAAATACATCTTTAAGTATTACATCTTTATTATGGCAAGTCGATATAATAAATACCACACCTGCTGGTGTCATTTCCACGACACAACGGTCATCACTTTTTCCGTTTTCAAGAGAATCCAGACAATTTTCTCGTATGTCATCGATTTTGCCGCTGTCAGCACCGATCAAACCAGTGAACGGCAGAGAATTTTCTCCAAATATGTCAATGATTGTATCGCTATACATTGATATTTCGGGTGAAGCCCCCCCTGCCAGTTGCAGGGTAATTGCGACTACTGCTATCCTTTTTAGCCCTCGGTAAAAGATCCTTCCACATTTTGTAAACTTCAGTACTCATTGCAGCATTGATTAACCGAGTCGGGTATTTCTTTCCAAATTGCTTTTTGTTTGTGACTGTATTGTTTTGCTTGGCAGTAAGAATAGATTTGTATTTCTGATACGTTTCTGTCAATTTTCTAATTTCAGTGTGGGTAAAATTAGTTTTCCTGTTTTTTGCGTTTGGTACATCCATTATTTAGAATTTGTTTCTGAGTGCTTAGCAACTAGGCTGAAATACCCAGTGATATTTTTCAAGAAAATTTATACGAGAGTCTTCTAATAAATTAAAACACACATTCTGTAATCATGTATTATTTGTTTAAAACACAACAGTCAGATGTATTTAAATATACACATTGTATTCACATGAACATGCATTAAATACACTAGACTTAAAGCATTAATGTTAGGCGTAGTTACGTCTGAAGTAATTGTGTGTTGGTGCACCAGACGTGTTGAAAACGTGTTGACCTACTTTTAACCCCCAGATGTATATATATAATATAACAAATAGTAGACTATTGATTGCCCTTGATTCAAGTCCAAGCCTGATGTTAAGCTATATATATTACTATGATTAAGTGTTTAGGTCGCTGGTCGTGCCGTGTTTATGGGAGCGGTATGTAACGATTGCCATTATGTTTACTATTATGTTCCATAATGTACTTGGTGTGAAATGGTCTATTTGAGGATATAATTGTATCAACTGAGCTGTTCCATGATTGCTTGATTGAATCAGGTTTCTCTCATCAGGCCATTTGTCTAAGCACTGTTCGTTATATAAAACACTCCCTCAGTTCAAACTGGAGGACATTACAAGATAGACATGTCTTGGAGTATGTCGGTGCTTTAAACTAACACCAGAAGTTTTCTGATCGCCTAACCTGGATTGTTTCTACCTCTGAGTATCGTTGTGGTCGAGAGCTGTTGGGTGCAGGTGCCATCCTGGTTACAATCAGGGTTTGGCTTGCTGCAGGGCCGCAAGTTGAAGATTCTAGTGGAACATAATTCTGTTCTGAGAGAGGATTTTCTTCGTGGTCAGCATTTGGATAACACTGGATTCTACAGGATATCACCAACAACAAGGAAGGTCTGTGAGTGCGAACTGGGGGTTTAAGAGACTGGCAGGACTTTGTAGTGTTTAGTTTGGGTGTTAGAGTGAAGTTGCACATTTAACTGTTTTAACATGAATAAAGCAGTTTTGCTTTATTTTGTACATGACTTTTGCGTTGTGCATTTATTCTGTTTCTTTTTTTGTGCTGATTTATGGTGAACAACTATTGTCCCCATAATCCTGACTTAATTAAATATTTTTTTCGGTACCATAGGAAATGTTACATATATATATATATATATATATATATATATATATATATATATATATATATATATATATATATATATATACACACACACACACACAGTAACAGTCAAAAGTTTGAGTACACTTGCAGGAAACTAGTTTTTTTTCATAATTGACAATGTTTTACATCATATACGTTTCTGTAAATACTTGAAAATGAAAACGCATGTTACAATATACAAAACAAAACATAAGGCATATCAAAGCAATGTTCAAGAAAATTGAAAATTGTCTCTAAATGTTGGATTCCTCAAATAGCCACCATTTTCCTTAATAACAGCCTCACAAACACGAGGCATTCGGTTAACAAGTTTCAGCAAGAAATCACCCGACATGTCTTCCCAGCATTTCTGCAGCAATTCCCAGAGATGTAGGGCACTTGTGGGTAGCTTTGCTTTGACTCTTCTGTCCAGTTTGAAACACTGCGAAAGGGCTTTGGTTTCTTTCAGACAGATCAAAAGAGCGTTCCAGAAATAAGACAGCTTCAGGGAAACGTTTGGCATACAAAAAGGAAGAATTGAATTATGCCGAACTGACTGAACTTCAGGAAAGGGTTGGCTGGCATTGACAGACGTGCAAAATAGTAAATAGTGCAAGCTATTTACTTTCACGTTCCCAAGTTGGAAGCAGGTCTGGTTTTATGGCTTTCACTACAGGCAGTCGCACCTCTAATAACACAGAACCAGCTGCATGCCACAATAAACTGTGAGGACCATGGGTTCAAAATGCCCTCAAACAGCAACTATTTTTCACTTCTTTTACCCAGACATCACATTACCTTCTATTGAGTGACAAACACTTAAAAGTGGAAGAAAATCTTACAAGGACCAAATAAAATATTAATCCCCAAGCAGTTCAAGTTATCTCTCAGCCTAAGACTTGCAGGGCATATTAACCCTTATTATGCATCTCGGGGTGCAAATGGAAATTAAAAAAAACAGATGTACTAACATGTCATGTGACCTACTGTTGCCATGTTCTGCCCTCTGATTGGTTTGGATAATGAACATTATATTTTGAAGCAAAGGCAAGACAAATTTTCTAAGAGGTAAAAAAACAACTGTCTCAAATTAAACGAACAGCATAGTTGTTACCTCATTTTATACAGTTAAAATGATTATATTACTCTTAAATGTGTCTTATCTCATTTCTTAAAAGTAGAGCTCTAAGCCATCAGAGGTGCTTGTTTTGAATTTGACCAAATTGGTAGCAATATGTTTTTATTTATGGTAAACATTATTGATATGGAAATGAATAGATAAACTTTGGCCAAAATCAACTTTTTTTTTTCCCCATTGATATAATGGGTCTGATTTTCAAAACGTTTTTCTCCGCAGAGTAAATTATTTTTTCAAAAGTTAGAAAACAAGCAGAAAAAGTCAAAGAAAAGCTACCCTACTTAAACTGAAATGTTTTTCTCCTTTTGAAATAATGGCTGTCCTTAGCCTGTTTGTAACCAAGTTCATTACATATATCAATTTTTTTAAATCCAGCCAAGCTTTTTCCGAGTGCATTTGTGCATAATCCAATAATTATTCCCAGAAGAATGTCTTTAAAACTAAAAACAAAGTCCTTTCTTTAGCAATCAGCCATTTTCTAGTAGTTGAAAAGGAGCCCAGTGTGGTTAAGCTCCTTGTAACCCTCGGAGACTGTTGGATATCAGTGTCCCAAATTACATTCATGTTTTATGTAAACTCTTTGAGTTACCCTGTCTTTCTTACTGCGATTGGTCAATCTAAAACCACTGTTTGTGTAAACAAATTGACCTCACAGGACTGCTGAATGTGATCTGCAGTTCTATACATTAGGTACGGTGTAACAGTCTTCAGTAAGAAAATACAAGGCTGTTATACTCCAAACTGTATGAGATGCTATCTCTTAGAATATTAATAGACACACCACACATTTAATTAGTCGTGTTTTTTACTTTCTGTTCTAGATGAACGGCCCCCCACTTAATGAATCCATTAGCATTCCTCCTTACAATGACCACCTTTTGTTGTAAAAAGATTAAATGCACTATAGAGCTGACACAGAGTAACTGTTATGTTCAAAAGGTAACACTTCTAACAGTTTAGGTACAGTGACTTGAAGCACACCTAACAGCACTGTTCATGTAAATTATTCCACCACTCCCACCCCAAAATCTGTTTCACTTCATGCAGACAGTTCATTCTATC
Source organism: Polyodon spathula (assembly GCF_017654505.1). NCBI lineage: Eukaryota > Metazoa > Chordata > Actinopteri > Acipenseriformes > Polyodontidae > Polyodon > Polyodon spathula. The sequence goes on from NC_054540.1 coordinate 46,624,441, forward strand.
AGAGGTTCCATTTCCCCTAACATCATTCTGTCAGAGGTTTCATCCCCTAACACTGTGCCCCCATGTGTATGTTAAACAAAAAAAGCTGCATATTTGTCTTCTGAGTAACATTTATATTTACACTTGATGAATGATACTTCTCTATCAGCCCACTTTATGGAACAGCAGACTGAACCCTGCCCTTCAGAGTTCAAAAACTTGGCAGCTGTTTAAGTTCCCTGGGTTTAATCAGGTGATTGGCTAGACAGGAGAACATTGAACTTTGATCCTTCTGCCCACACTGAAGGGGCATTTTGATTGGGTATTTCTGCTTGGTTCGACATGTTAAATAACTGTACATGTTATAGCCTAACCTGTTCTGAAAATCCCAACAGATTTGAATGGTGAAAGGCACATTATCTAAAGAGCACTGACTTGGAACCCTGAGTGCAGTCGCAGCCCGATTATTTGAGGAGAGTGACCACAGATTGGTTAGAATTTCTGAGTTATGTGTGGTAGCAGTTAAAGTGAACGTTATTCTGCCTTTCGGGTTCATCCCATTGGGTCACGTTAAGCAATACTGTGTGGGGAGTTTAGATGAGTTTTTTTTTTTTTTTTTTTTTTTTTTTTAAAACTGCCACTACCACACATTTCTTCAACTGCTCATAACCATTGAGGGAGGAGGACAAGTCTCTCTGAGCCAGCTTCATATTTATAGTATTATGGGAACTCCTCAGGAAACTCAAATTGTCCCCTTAACTTTGACCTTTGATGTTCCGTGGCTGCCAAATCTGTTTTAATTATTTCAAAAACCGTTAACAATACCTACATTGTGCTTTAATCTATCAGAGGTCCATTCCCCTTACCTTTCATCCCCATTTGTCATGTGACCAGGGTCGAATCCTGGGCAACACTAAGTTGTTGATCTTGGTTGAGGGCCCACAGGAAGCACTGCAGTAGCTTTTGCACTCTTACAGGAACATGTTGACTCGTTTAAATATATTGGAGTGGAGTTTCATTTATGTGAAAGAACATTTTAAGTTTTGTTTCGGCCATCTCTCCTGCAGCTGTGGGTTACTCCAGTGTATAATGTAGCGCTCTTGTATTCACCTCAGTGAGGTACTGTTTTACGCAAGCCATTGGCTTCTGATATGAGTCTACCCTCCTGTATTTTCCTGGGTATACAGTAACATGATATGATATATTGCAACACTGCTTTTCAATTAGAACACAGTATTTATCCATTCTCTGTAATTACATCACAGTAAATGTGAACAGATATTTTGCAGTTTTAGCATACATTTCCAATGGTATACTATGCCTTTAACATAGTTTGCCATTACAAACTCTTTACCACACATACATCTCTGGTCTTCACAGTGCTTATCTATGCTTTACCATGCTTTCACTGGGCTTTATTACATTTTAGTATGTTTTTGCTAGGAAATCATGGTCGGAGTATTGCCATGCTTCCACTGCCTGGTGCTACAGGCTTCAGCTGCCCACAGCTAGCCGCCAAATCAAAAGAAAGTTTTCAGTGCTTTCTTCCAAACCTGACCAACCTTGGAAATTCTTGCCCTGTGCCAAAGGTCACTGGGGGATTGTGAGACTGTATTGTGTTTTTTGTTTTTAACAAATACATTTAAACATCAGCTCATTATCAATAAAAAGGAATCACAGCCAAACATAGCCAGGTTTTTTTGTTGTGTTTACCATGAATAAAAAAAAAAGCAAAGCGACTGCAGACTTTTCTTTTGTGTGTCTAAGCAGGATAAACGTTGTTCAATTTAACAAAGTTTTCTGCTTTCGGTGACTACAATAACGCTTTAAGATATAACATAGCTCGATTAACATAGCTCCTGGCTATGTGACGAAGCACTTCCTTTGTCTCCAGATTAGCTACATCGAGTATGAGATGCAGAACCTACCCAGACAGCCACACTCAGCCGCTTGGGGAGCAATGGTAACACCCTGTTTCGTTGCCGTGGGCAGCTGTAGCCGGGAGTGTCAGGCAATGGAAACACGACACAATTTTAATGGCTGTCGTGTATCTGTGTCATACAGGTTTCTTTTGAGAGAAGCTCATTGAAGATATTTGTTAATTTAAGGGGTTTTTTTACTTCTCAATTCTGGATCTTGCATCCAAACCACTATTTTGAGCCAAATGTTATACTCTGAAAACAAACTTTGAAATCTATCAGTTGACAAAATCACAATATTGATCACATACAAATCGGCAAATTCTTTTTTGGGGTGAGTTTAATATTTTCATGTATTAATGAAATGTCTTCATGAAACTGAATGTGCACATTGTTCAATGTCAGGTAGTGTTTAATGCATACGATCAGAAGCAAAGATTACAGGAAGCCCATTAGGTGGCAAAACCTTTGCAAAAGTTGTTTCATAACGTTTCAAAGAACCCCAAAACATAGTTGGTCTGAAAGTTTTTTGTGGTATTTTGGTCACACCCATTTCCATACATAATCATGCTGCACAGACACGTCCAGTTTGTTCTTTGCCATACATAGAAATCAATGAAAACATAAATAATGAGGCAAACATATTGCTATGAAAACAGGTCCAAAAATATAAATACTCTGTGAACTCAAAAGAGATATGGTTCTCTGAAGCAAGGTTGTTGTACTCCAAATATTTGTTTAGCGTGAAATCAAGTTCAGTGCACAATGTAACTGATGTAGCACAGGGGACACAGTGAGTAGAAGTGGTGTAGAAAACTACATTACATAGCTGATGAAATAGACTTATGGCTCATTCAAGCAAAAGGTTTAGATTAGCAGGTGATCACAGGGTAAAGAAACAGGTAGTTTTCCAGAAGGGGGAAATTGGTAGGGGGAATTTTGGTAACAACATCTATGCTAATTGAGAATACAATGAGTGAAGTACAGTTGATGACGTGTTGTATATCTGCAGTAAAATAAGCCGTACTGGGTTCACTGTGAAACACATTCTGAAGACCTCATGCAATGAAAAAGTTCAACTAACATTCAGAATGAATGTAATGAAATTCTACTGCCCTCATTTTCAAAGCTAAATAGAGCATGCTAAAATAAACTAAAACAGAACCTAATAAAATACCGAATGAATTTAGTAGAATTTAGAGCTTTGACGGTAAAAAATGTTTAGTAGTTGTAAGGTATTCTGGAGAGTGAACATGTTTGAAATGGACATCTTTACCCTCTTGTACTGTATGTGACAGTGCTTTGGACTTGTTCTTAAATCCCGGATTTTAGTAAAGCATTTGTTATGTGCTGCTTCTGCTCTGACTTCAGCTGGATCAGTCATTCAGCTACAGGCGGTGCTGTGCTTCGATTCATGGGAGCCTTTGTGACATTTGTTTGAAACTGCCGTAGCATCTTAGTTTTCCAGACTTCATTTGATTTCTGTTTCAAATCATAGCTTTTTCTTGTAATCTTCCGGTATCTGCTGTCTTGTCGGATTTAGAAGGGCAACGTGCTAATGAAAGCCACTTTACAATAAGTTTAAAATCTCTTTCGATCGCCTGTATTAGTTACGTCTTGGGGGTCTTTGAGAAAAATGATCCTGCATGGGCAAATCATTTTACTGCCACCTGTAAATGACTCTTACAGAGAAAACAGTCCATTCTTTACAAAACAAGAACTAAATAAACTAGTAGGTTAATTAAAGTTAAATAGTAGAGCATCTGAAAAGTTAAAGGGACTATGCTAAAGATACAGAAGATAAGAAAATGTGATTAAGTACTGTACCTCATGCTTGAGCTTATTCCGTGCCACTCATGGGCTTGCCATTGAAAAACTCACTGTGGAGTCTCTAATGAAACTCAGTAACTTTGCACAGCCAGGACAAGAACCCCCCCCCCCCCCCCCCCGACTGTATGACTCACCCAACACACCTAACCACGCTGGTCACTTTCTTACTACTCTAATAGGCCTGCCTGTGCTCTTCACCAGGATTTCACAGTGCATTTATAGTAATTTAAAACTCTGCTACACAAGTTGACCGAAGGGTTGTAATCAGTACACTGTTGAAGGCATCTACAGGATTTTGTTTCTTGCAAGTTTTACCTTGTATTTCTATGGATTGACCAATGGGGATGCTCTAGTGTTATTTTTTTGTTGTGAAGTCTTTTAAACATGTTTTAAAATCATTATAATTTTACTGGTTTTTGTTATCCCAAACATCGAGAAAAAAGAGGTGAAAATTACAATTACGATTCTCGCAATGTAGGGAATCAGTTCCACAGCTCTTCTTTTGCATGCACTTGACACCTGCCCTAAAATCCTTATCTCCATTACATGCGATTTATATATCATCGGCTTCAAATCCCGGAATGTGGTCTACTTTAGCTGGAATCATCCTATGGTTTAACTGGGATTTACTGCATTCAGCCTTTTACAAGGGCAACTGGTGTAGCTGGTCAGAATAGACTACAAAGATAGTTTCAAATAAAAAGAAAAAAGAATCTGTCACATAAAGGCAGCCAGAAAAAGAGGATACTTTGTAGAATTAGAATAAAGTGACTCCCATCTGTTTTTGTTTAAAAAGAAAAAGACTTGATCATTGATGTGGTCCTATAAAAAATGCCTGTTCATGTGAACTATTTTTTAGAATTTAGAATTGGGTAACCTTACATACTGCGCATGTATATTTCTTCATCTTTACAACCACTGGCATGGAAACAGAGAGCTTTCTCACATTAGTACCAGATACCATGAATTACAGTAAAATTAAATTTAATCTGTTTCTGTCAGAACTGCACATTTTCACACTTAGTGTATGTAACAAAATGGAATTTTAGTGTATGCAGTCAAAATTAAACGCGTGGAGGTTTCACATTAGTAACCCTGTACGTGAACGAAAAATCGACAGAATTGATTGATAAGTTACATTTTCTGAATTTTGTTTTACTTCACATAACGCCACACAGACGCCAGAATCACTGTTGAGCCCTCTTGAGGTGTCGTGGGCTAGTCGATGAAACACTGACGGTGGAAGGTGCCCACTTGAAGACCCCAGAGATGTACCCTACTTAGCTCAATCCAGACAGTTGTCATGCTGGTGCACTGGGGAGACCACTCTGGGTTGATCCCCGGAGCCAGCATCGCAGCCGTTGCGTATGCTGATGTGGTGGGGAGACAAAATAAGGAGCAAACATTACACATCAGCAATCAACACCAGACAGAAGGATATCTACATCATCAGATGGAAAACAACGCAAATGGATGGAGATGCAGATGTATCACATTAGTTTACTGTAAAGCTACGTCTTAGTTGGTGCTTATCTTGGTCAGAGCCGTGTTCAAATCAGCATGAAGTTTAACATCTACTCTCATGTAATGGAAATCATTTACCGTTTCATTCATTCCATGTTTGAACACAGTCCTCTGATATATCTATAATCTATTTTAAAATAGTGTTAGTGTAGCACAACCTCATGTCCTGCCATATTATAAAAAAAAAAGTATGCAAAACTCAAGCTCCGATCTTCATCAGCCAGCTCCTTTCAATATGTAAACAATATTTTAAACAAACAAACAAAAGACAGATAAATGCATTCAAATCACACCATTCTATTCTGTGTCAGAGCGGTACAAAATGTTGGCAGGCAGCATTATCACTTTGAACTGAAGACATCTTCATTAAGCAGGATGTATAATAAATGATGATTAAACAAAACCCTTTACTTTGGAATATATTATCAAAGTCCAGCATCGTGAGAAGCAGCTTTGACAAGTGAGAGGTACAGAGGAGATGTTTCAATTGAAGCACTTCTGAAAGTGAAGAAATGAAAAGAGCTGGCAATGTGTCAAATGAAAGTCCAATTATAAAGAAAAGTGGGGGCTTGGTGGCACATCAAGCTAATTCACTGGCATTTTGTGCCTTGCAACCTATCAAAGCCTTGGTTTGACTCTGGTGTAATATCAACATTGGTTGTGAATGTAAAGCGATGTGAGGTTTCTATAAATACCCCTGAAAATACATGTGAACAGGTAATTGGCAGGGAAATCCTTGAACTATATCTAAAAGTCAAGCAGAGATTGGAATGTGGTGGACCTATTCATTGCTGGACTGCCATGTCAACTTTCAATCAATGCCCCCACACCCCACCATCCAACTCCTCAACCTTTATCTTATTTTCGGATTTCCAAAGGGGGTTGGCAGTCGAACTGTCTCCCCTCATAGCCGGTTGAGAGAAGTCAGGCCACATTTGAGGGCAGTACACAGTGTCCTGAAAGGTTGAGCACCAAAACTAATCAAATTTATCACGGTAAGCTTTTGTAAGGATACAGTAAAACATTTTTTTATTATTATTTGTTGTTTACACAATGCATTTAGTCTCAAAGACAACATTTATCTTCCCATCCACACTACCTAAACATGTCTTGAAACCATAAGATTACCATTCACAGTGTAATGATCGCACACTTAGCTATTGTGAAAATCGCAAAATGCATTTTCTTGCGTTTTTTATATATATATATATATATATATATATATATATATATATATATATACATACACACACACATATATATATATATATATATATATATATATATATATATATATATATATATATATATATATATATATATATATATATATATGCAGTACTGTGCAAAAGTTTTAGGCAGGTGTGAAAAAATGCTGTAAAGTAAGAATGCTTTCAAAAATAGACATGTTAATAGTTTATATTTATCAATTAACAAAATGCAAAGTGAGTGAACAGAAGAAAAATCTACATCAAATCAATATTTGGTGTGACCACCCTTTGCCTTCAAAACAGCATCAATTCTTCTAGGTACACTTTGCACACAGTTTTTGAAGGAACTCGGCAGGTAGGTTGGCCCAAACATCTTGGAGAACTAACCACAGTTCTTCTGTGGATTTAGGTAGCCTCAGTTGCTTCTCTCTCTTCATGTAATCCCAGACAGACTCGATGATGTTGAAATCAGGGCTCTGTGAGGGCCATACCATCACTTCCAGGACTCCTTGTTCTTTACGCTGAAGATAGTTCTTAATGACTTTCGCTGTATGTTTGGGGTCGTTGTCATGCTGCAGAATAAATTTGAGGCCAATCAGATGCCTCCCTGATGGTATTGCATGATGGATAAGTATCTGCCTGTACTTCTCAGCATTGAGGAGACCATTAATTCTGACCAAATCCCCAACTCCATTTGCAGAAATGCAGCCCCAAACTTGCAAGGAATCTCCACCATGCTTCACGTTTGCCTGCAGACATTCATTCGTGTACCGCTCTCCAGCCCTTCGGCGAACAAACTGCCTTCTGCTACAACCAAATATTTCAAATTTTGATTCATCAGTCCAGTGCACGTGTTGCCATTTTTCTGCACCCCAGTTCCTGTGTTTTCGTGCATAGTTGAGTCGCTTGGCCTTGTTTCCACATCGGAGGTATGGCTTTTTGGGCGCAAGTCTTCCATGAAGGCCACTTCTGAGCAGACTTCTCCGGACAGTAGATGGGTGTACCAGGGTCCCACTGTTTTCTGCCAATTCTGAGCTGATGGCATTGCTGGAGATCTTCCGATTGCAAAGGGAAGTAAGCATGATGTGTCTTTCATCTGCTGCAGTAAGTTTCCTTGGCCGACCACTGCGTCTACGGTCCTCGACGATGCCCGTTTCTTTGTGCTTCTTCAAACGAGCTTGGATAGCACATCTGGACACCCCTGTCTGCCTTGAAATTTCTGCCTGGGAGAGACCTTGCTGATGCAGTATAACTACCTTATGTCTTGTTGCTGTGCTCAGTCTTGCCATGGTGTATGATTTTTGACAGTAAACTGTCTTCAGCAACCTCACCTTGTTAGCTGAGTTTGGCTGTTCCTCACCTAGTTTTATTCCTCCCACACAGCTGTTTCTGTTTCAGTTAATGATTGTTTTTCAGCCTACATATTGAATTGATGATCATTAGCACCTGTTTGGTATAATTGTTTAATCATACACCTGACTATATGCCTACAAAATCCCTGACTTTGTGCAAGTGTACCTAGAAGAATTGATTCTGTTTTGAAGGCAAAGGGTGGTCACTTCAAATATGGATTAGATTTAGATTTTTCTTCTGTTCACTCACTTTGCATTTAGATAATTGATAAATATAATCTATTAACATGTCTATTTTTGAAAGCATTCTTACTTTACAGCATTTTTTCACACCTGCCTAAAACTTTTGCACAGTACTGTGTGTGTGTGTGTGTGTGTGTGTGTGTGTGTGTATATATATATATATATATATATATATATATATATATATATATATATATATATATATATATATATGTATATATATATATATATATATATGTGTGTGTGTGTGTGTATATATATATATATATATATATATATATACACATACACAGTCACCTCCAAAATTATTGGCACCCTTGATAAAGATGAGCAAAAAACGGCTGTATAAAATAAACAACACAGGTAATGAGCTATATTGTAATTTTCCAACATGTGGAATATATTGTACTTTATTAAATAGTCAAGGGAACAACCAAATTATAAATTTATTTCCAAAAAAATTGTCACAATTATTGGCACCCTTGTTTTCAATACTTTGTGCAACCTCCACTTGCAAGGATAACGGCACTGAGCCTTTTTCTATCATTTTTTATGAGATTGGAGAACACATTGCAAAGGATCTTAGACCATTCCTCCATACAGAATCTTTCCAGATCCTTGATATCCTTCTGTCTGTGCTTATGGGCTGCCCTCTTCAATTCAAACCACAGGTTTTCAAAGGGATTCAAGTCCGGAGACTGAGATGGTCATTGCAAAATGTTGATTTTGTGTTCAGTTAACCATTTCTTTGTGGATTTTGATGTGTGCTTGGGGTCATTGTCGCTGGAAGATCCACTTGCGGCCAAGTTTCACCCTCCTGGCAGAGGCAACCAGGTTTTTGGCTAAAATGTCCTGGTACTTGGTAGAGTTCATGATGCCGTTAATCTTAACAAGGGCCCCAGGACTAGTGGAAGCAATTTATATCCCATGTACCAATGAGTATACACCAACATTAACGCACAACATACAACACAAAATACACACAGGGGCGGGGCACTTTGCCACAATGACAAATGGATTTTACATGCGTGTTACCTCATTTTTATACCCCAGTGAAACAGGAAGCCATGGAAGGCCACAATACAGTTCCTTAAGACTGAGATGTACTTAAAAAAAAGTAGAATGTTAATGCTGATTTCATTTTGTTTGATTTTATTTATAAAATCTTTAGGGGTGCCGGTAATTTTGACACCTATCTTTTTGAGAAAAAAAAAATATTACTTGTTAAATAAACGTTTTTTTTCTGAGCAGCTGTATTAGAATAAAATAATAGTTTTCCCATATTTTTGAGCATAAAATACAGCTCATTACCTGTTTATTTTATACAGTCTTTTTTGCTCATCTTTATCAAGGGTGCCAGTAATTTTGAAGGTGACTGAATTTTAGAAACTTATTGCTCAACTAATCATATAACAGATTAGAGTTTGAAATGACAGGAATATTTGCAGGTAATATACTATTATATCTCTGGCATTACAAGGCAAAAGGGGGAAAAAAAAAAGTTTTTACTCCTGGTATCAAATTTCTAAAGGCAAAGCTTATTATTAAACTGGCTCAAATCAAGTGAAAGTTGGTGGACTAGCTCCCACCAATCATAATTTCACATCAATAAACTACAATCACAGACAGAACTACACTAAATAAACTAGCCTTGGTACCCTAGTAATGTAAAGAGTGCCAGTATGTGGCCCTGTGCTCTCTGTCCTGGTTGGTTGGAGCCCATGTTGTTTGTATGGCTGTAGCAGTGTGTCTCCTGTGTAGGGCTGACTGGTTGTGTCCTCCTTTCTCCTCCAGCCTGGGTGGGTGCTCTGGCCATGGGGATGATCTTCTTCTGCTCTCCCGTTGTCAGCATGTTTACAGACCACTTCGGCTGCAGGAAGACTGCCGTGGGCGGGGCGTTCGTGGCTTTCATCGGGCTTCTCACCACCTCCTTAACAAAGTAAGAAGGAAACCTGCATTCCTGGAACTCTTATCACTGTACATCTAGTGCTAGAGTAAGCAACTGTGGCCCCTGACGCCCGTTCAGTTGGAAGTCCAATCCGCCTGGTCAGTTCCTTTGGTGACCGCTAGAGTCGTGATGTCACAGTCACCCACCTACCTTGGTTCTACATGTCTGGAATTGGTATCAAAGTACAAACAGAAATATTAGGGCATTTATCAGAAGTGCAAATGTGGCCCTATGGCGCTAGATTCTAGCTCCAGGGTATTCATATAGTGCCAGCAACATTACATTCTGGCGCCAGTTTACTTTTATTTTTTATTTTTTATTCCTTGGCAACCATAGATGGTGATAGTTTCTCATTGGGTCTGGACAACTCACACGACACACCCCCGCACTATTTAATAAGATACTGGATGGAAGAAAGTCCTGCAATGGCCTGGAAAACACAAACCTCCCTACCCCGATCTAGAAAGCCCCACCAAAAATAAAATTCTAAATTGAATTTATTTCAACTGTTTCAAACAAGTTGGCAGGGCGACATTAACAGGAGTGATATTTAGTGAGCGTTGTATATAAAAGCATTGGTCCAGTGTATAAATCAATGCAGCACGTGTATCCTAATGTGTTTCATGATTCAGTGCCGTTAGCCATGTTGTATGATAATGTTTTTTAGTATGGCTCACTTTCATATCTGTATTTCTTTCCAGTTTCTCACATTTGTTATTTGTTTAGAAATAGTTACCAAAGATTATTGAGATTGGTAGAGAGCAGCCTGGAATTTCTGTATGTTTCTGATACAGACACACTTCTGAGAATATTATCAATACTAAAATATTGAAACTAAGCAATTGCTTTTTTGTCAACAAAAACAAAGCATTCCCTGTGACAGAAATGTTTACCTTCTGTGCCACCCAAAGTCATTGGTGCATATGTATAAACATCGTGTGTACATCAAAGCGACAAGGTACTGGACCTTCATGGGTTTCAGTACAAAATGTACCTGCAGGCCTATTGTATCGTCAGCTGTTTCTGAGCAAAACTAAATAAATTAAATGAAACTGAAGAGGGAAGGCAGAATTGTGTTTTATTGTATGTCTAGACTTCTATTGTATCTTTCTATTTTATTTGTTTCTATGTGAATTCAAGTGTTATGCGCTACCAGCATATTAACTTGGATTTAAGCCTGGCTCTAAATTGTAATAGCGCTAACCAACTTTATTGTAATGATTTATTTATTCATTTATTTTTTTTAAATCCTTTTGTTAAAAAATAATTGTTCCTGCAGCTGGGACCAAGAGGGCAATATTATTTTTTTTTTTTATAGTTCATACCATACTTTCATGAAGGGATAGGGAGTGTACAGGTACAGGGGATTTGAGAGTTTATAACCCAACACACACAAACAGACAGTAATGAGTACTATCAGAAACCAGCAAATCCAGTGTTGGGTTTCTTCATATGGACTTTTTACAGGTAAGAGCAGAATGTTGCAACGTATTAGACTTTGTGAAGTTAACACAATAATTAGAGGCTAAAAATTGAACTGCACAATGATCGAGGGCCAGTGGGAAGGGAAAGTGGATCAGATGAATGGTATAAAATGTTGTATTACTGTAACACATGCAGGGATAGTATAGAAATAGCGAGGGTCAGTGTTCTTATTTATCACTGTTTGATAATTTTAATAAACCCCAATATGTTGAACAATATTTAATCATTCATTTTTCTCCCTCCCCGGACAGTTCCCTGGGACTGCGCTACTTCACCTACGGGATCCTGTTTGGCTGCGGCTCCTCCTTCGCTTTCCAGCCCACTCTGGTCATCCTGGGACATTACTTCCGCCGGCGACTGGGGCTGGTCAACGGCGTGGTGACGGCTGGCAGCAGCGTATTCTCCATGGCCCTGCCGCTGCTGCTGAAGAAGGTGGTGGGTCCGCTGGGTCTCAGCTACACCTTCCAGATCCTCAGCACCCTCATGCTGGTCCAGGCCTTCCTAGCGCTGACCTTCAAGCCCCTGCTACCCAATGCACACAGCCCACCCCACGCTGAGGGGGGAGGGGGGAGTAGGTGGCAGAGGTGCCTGCCACAGATGCCCAAGTTCTTTAACCTGAGGGTTTTCCGCGTGACCACATACAGAGTGTGGGCGTTCGGAGTGGCCACAGCAGTACTGGGCTATTTTGTGCCATACATTCATTTGGTGAGTTTAGACTGCAAAAAAAACATTTTTATTTTAACCCCTTGATCACAATATTGCCGATAAATAAAAACAAACATTTCACCAACAGAGGAAATTCAAGGAGCACTGTAATTATTCTATGAGGGAATTTGGTTCTTTGGTATCTGTGCTAAGAGGACACAATACTGTGAACACATTTTGCAGTAAAGCATTTGTTTTGACCTGACTCAGGTTCTTCATTGAAACAGAGAAATCTGTTAAGATTTCACCACTTCATGAGATAAGGGAGTGTGGCAAAGTGGTTGATAGTGTGCAGGTGCAGGTGATTAAAGAAGAGACAGACAATTGTAATCCAGGAGAAAAGGTTTGATTTATTTTTAAGTCCAAAGTGACTGACGGCAAAACAAACAGTAAATAATAACGGAGGTAAGTAATACAGTGGCATGTATTACTTAATTTATAATTTCTGTGTTGACACACAAATAATAATCCTGTTATTATTATACACTCACATAAAATACGTTCACAAATCCGTGCGTGAATTAGTGCTAGTGGAGCAGTTACAGTTTTATTTGTGACAAAGGTGCAGTGTTGTCTGGTGTTGACTGTCTGGTAACAACATATAAGACAAAATGAGACCTTGCTACACTCAAGTCAGGCTGTGATTCAGCTGGTCAGAAACAAATACTGTACATGTAATATTGCCTTTATAGCTACCCTGTTGCACATTTAACTGTTTTAAATAATGTTTTAATAAAGCACCCAAGTCATTTCATAATAAATATTACTGTAAAAGGTGGGTGCTGAAGTATGGTATTTTGTCAATAAACACTGAAAACAAAGATACCTAAAAGCAGTATACAGGCCTCAATATAGTAGTATTTAGGGAGGGTAATTGTACACTACATGTTTTACAATCCTTTCAGACTCTGTTCTGTTACCTCAGCTGCCACAAACTGTGAATAAACAACAAAGCCAATGCATAGCTCTCGCTGAGCTTTTGACTTAATACAGCCGATTTTGAATCGGTAAGGAAAGGTTTACCTGCAAAGCAACATAATAAAAAATGCCCTTAATATGTAAAAGCTGCTGGTAATGATCTCCACAGAATAATAGTTATATTTCTGCTTTTAGGTGAACTACGTGATGGAAGAATTTAAAGAAACCGAGAAAGAGTGGATTCTCTTGGTCTGCATCGGGGCATCGTCAGGGGTTGGCCGTTTGGTTTTTGGGAAAATAGGAGACCTCATACCGGGAGTGAAGAAGATTTACATGCAGGTAAGTCCAACCACAGTTCATTCAAACATTTGTCTTAATGTTGTTAAATATGACAGATGCGTGAAGGTGTCCATTTGAAATAAGCCTGATAGGTGTAGAATGTCGTTTAAACTGAGATTTTTGTAGATGATAAAAGCAGATGACATACTTGATATAAACTGTCTGGGCACTTATTTTTTTGGACCTGCACCAGTATCGGACTGGGCTACCGTTTTCCTTCATCACAGCCTTGATACAATGTGGCATAGACTCCACGAGGTGCTGAAAGGTGATCCAAGGCTGTTAATCCATTCACTCATTAATATTTCACACAATGGTTATAGAGACTGATGACCCAGACAAATAATGTTAGTATCATTTTAAAGTGCATTTTGAAGGGCTTTCCAACCAAACATAATGGTTTTACAACAGACATTGACTCTTGAGCTGAAATGACTGAAATTAGTATGTTTAACAGACAGAAAAGCTATTTTTAAATTAACGCTTTAAATGAGGCTTTCAGTGGTAATATTTTTGCATGTTTAATATATTTTATAGTTTAAAAAAACCTTGTCAAGAGGTCCCCAAGTGGCTCATCTGTGCAGTCATACAGTTAGAGGAACGAAGGTTCTTGTCCTGTTGCCGGTCTGTGCATGGGGTAAGTAATGTTTAGGAACCCCTGCCACCCTGGCAGGGTGAAGTCCGCCTATTAACGTGAAGTGAACTGCTTGCCAGGTGGCCTCGTTCCTGCTGCTGGGACTCATGTCCATGATGATCCCACAGTGCCGCGTGTTTGAGGGCGTCGTCGTGGTCTGCCTCTTCCTGGGGCTGTGTGACGGCTGCTTCATCACCATCATGGCCCCCATCGCCTTCGAGCTGGTCGGGCCCATGCAGGCCTCCCAGGCCATCGGTTACCTGCTGGGACTCATGGCAATCCCCATGACAGCTGGGCCGCCCATAGCAGGTTAGTACAAAGATCACTGGGCAAAGGAAAGAGACATTCTTTAAAGCTGGAAATCAACATTTAATGCGTTCATTTAACCCTTCTTCATAATTGCCCTTTGCATTTTCAATGATTTAGTATTTATTGTTACCTTTCTCATTTAATTTTGTATTTATTTAAATGTAATATACAGTATTCAGTGCACAATGTATCAAGATATTACAAATGATGAACCTTCTTGGAATGTAAAGTCAAAGCAAGAATTACCGTTTTAAACCTTTATAGACTTATTTAGCTTGATAACAAATTGGCCTAGCACAAAATCATTCTGTTCAACATTTTTGTGGTGATCAGTTTGAATTAGACAGCAAGTAACTCCTGTGAGATCTTGAGGTACCTTGGGTCAATGCATTAAAGCATTTAAAGGTTAAAAGTTGAAATAACTAGAAACATCTCTGGGGACATATAAAATGAGTATATTGAAAAAATGGGATACATTCAATTGATCTGAATGGTGATCTAAATACTGCCACTGAGAATACAAATTTGAGGTACCAGGAAAGTAATACATTGAATAATACATTTAAATACTTGTAATGTCTTAATATATTATTTTATTCTTTCTACAAAGTATAGTACATGGTATTGAGGGATGCAGTAACACTGTATTAACTTATTTGTCACAGTTATTAAAATGACATGTGTAATAATGGTATGTCCCGTTCCCTTGGCTGCACAAATGCAGTTCTGTTTTTTTATTTTAAAATTTCATTTTAATTTGACCAAAAAACGACTGGATGTCCAAAACAGCTGAACGAGTAAGATAAAAAAATCTAACAATCATAACTGACTTGCATCCCTAGTTTGGTGAATCAGCGACAATACACTAACCGCAACAGCAATAGCAAATCCTCTCTGGTTTGAATGACAAGCTGTAGAAATCAAACAGCTGGGTGCAGACTGATTACATTGAGCACCTTTATTTCAGCATATCATCATAACACAGGCACGGTGCTCTTTTCTCTAACAAAGCCAGGAGGTTTTGAATTAACTTTATGAACACACTGTGAACAAGTTACTGAACAAACAGCACGATTAGCGTTTCTTCATGTCGCCTCTTGCTTGAGGTATAATGCCATGACCTGGATGCTTGAAAATCAACAAGGAGCAATCGATAAATGTGCTTCGGTAATAGCTTCAAAGAAAATGCTATTCAAAAATCAAATTCACTTTTACCATAATGTGTGTGTCTTTCACATAGGAGTGGGGACTACAACTATGGCCAAAAGTTTTGCATCACCTAGAATTTTAGGATTAAGACTAAAAAAAAAATTTTTAGGAACATAATTTAGATCTTTTATTTAACAACATGTAATCAAAGAAACTACAGCATGGTTTCACAAATATTTCCCAGAAGCCATAATAGTAGTATAGGATTTCATGTTCAATTTCAATGTCACATTTTTGAATATGTGTCAGTTTTTCATTAAGTATATAAAAATACAACACGGTATTTAATTCAGTATGTTAACGTAACATTATTCAGCAGGTTTCATCAATCAATCAGTCAATCTTTATTTTCTATAGCATCTTTCATAGTGGACCACCATCACAAAGTGCTTTACAAGATGCAGTAACAACAAGAAAAAACATAATACTTTATATACATGGAAATGCATAATACACGATACAATAAAAAACAATGCATAATACAATAGTCAGAAATGCATAATACATGATACAGTAGAATAATACATGAAATAGTAGCAACAACATAGCAGCTAACAGCAGATATCAAGCTTAAAGAGCATGGAAAGCACTAGAGAACAAGTGGGTCTAGAGAGTTGATTTAAAGAAAGTGATGGTGAACATCACACACCAAAGCTGGGAGAGAGTTCCAAAGAATCGCAGCCATGAAGCTAAACGAGCGTACTCCAAGTGTGGTACACTTATGCTTGGGGCGAACAAGCAGGTCAGAGTCGGAGGACCTCCGCTTGCGGGCAGGGACATAGTGGGTCAGCAGGTTGAGGAAGTACTCAAGACCTGTGTGATGAGTGTGCAGTAGTCAAGTCGAGACGAGACAAATGCATGACAAGGTATCGCCACATCCTGGAGGGAAAGGTAGGGACGGACTTTGGAGATGTTTTGAAGATGGTAGAAGGAAGATTTGACCATGGAGGAGATGTGGGCATCAAAGGAGAGGTTGCTGTCAAGAAGTACATAAAGGCT
The DNA here is from genome assembly GCF_017654505.1 of Polyodon spathula. Taxonomy (NCBI): domain Eukaryota; kingdom Metazoa; phylum Chordata; class Actinopteri; order Acipenseriformes; family Polyodontidae; genus Polyodon; species Polyodon spathula. Next base: position 46,641,045 of record NC_054540.1, read on the forward strand.
TCTTACAGTGGGTGAGGTTCAGGGCAGCTATATTGATTTGTTAAGTTGAGTTTTAGTTACTACTAGAAAGAGTTCAGATTTGCTAGTGTTAAGTTGAGGAAAATTGGCAGACATCCAGGCCTTCGACTTTGTGAAGCAAAATTTGTTAATTCTATAGGGTAATGCAAAACTTTTGGTCATAGCTGTAGAAATGATGGCAATACATTGTGGATAAGATTTTGTGGAATTGTTTAGTTAGCTCTGTTTACTTTAAACACTGCACAGGGTCGGACAGCGCTCAAAAGCAGGCCAGTAACAGTTCTTGTTTGTTTCAATCTGCAGGGATTCTTCATGATTATTTTGGCAACTACCACGTAGCTTTTTACCTGGCTGGGGTGCCCCCAATTATTGGTGGCACGGTTCTGTTCTTCATCCCTCTTATCCATCGTTGGAACCAGCGCTGCCAGCAGCAGGAGGATCACTGCAAGGATAAGATGCTTCCTTCAGAGAACAATGCTGTGAACGGGGATCTCCTGCCAGGATTCGCAGATGTCGAAACACACGTCTAGAGGTTTGCAACAAACAAAGGTACCCTTTTAAAAACAGAATGGCAAATGGGACAGCACACCAGAACATGGGCCAGTTTGTTTAACCCCCCCTTTGTTTCATGTTCGGTCAAACTGCTGCTACCTCTTTCTAAACTCTGCACACAGGTTCCAGCATTTCCTTTGTGGTTGTTGTTGTTTTTTCCTATTGCTCCCCAGCAGTGCCTGATGCTTTTATATTTTATAAGTTTACAAGACTGCCCTTGTATTTCTCTTAACCAGTTTTACACTTTTACTCTTCACCCTGATGGAATCCGCACAAGAGGACATCACGAAGCAGGCCTACATTATTTTAAAATCGTTTCTGACCTGAGTCTTTTCTAGCATCGCTTTCCACGGCCATAGTCGTCCAAATTGATGAATAGGAAAGCACCCCAAAACACCGCATACGCTTTGTTCAAGAGAAGAAATATAACATCATAAGGTCTGTGCTAATGTGGTTAGAATGAGTGGTTTGAAAAGATCCGGTCTGTATTGATGTGCGCTCTGATTTTATGGTTTTATTTATTTTGAGCTCATACACATAATGACAAAGGAACACCAGGTGAGACCTGCCACCTACTAATCATATCAGAAACATCAACATTGAATTCAACCTCCATGTAATGCCTGATGATGGTTAAAAACATATATACTGGCTTAGAAACAGTACAGGATCTGCCAGGTAATAAAATGATTCCGAACCACGTTGCAAAGGTGAGGTTGTCCTATTGCCAATAAAGTAACTAATGCATGGTTACAGGTTACAAAGAAACCTTAAATCTGGAAAACTAAAGAAGGGTACGAAGTGATGAACTCATCTCCAGAAGTGCAAGTTGCCAGTGGCTACAGTTAAAAGGAAAACCACACAGGACCTTATCTGACTGATGTGTGATGCTTGGGTTGCTGCTGCATCTTCTGGACTATTTGCTGTATTTTAATGATTTGAAGTTAGAACACCACCAATGGGGAAATTCTTAAGCTACTTCCTGTCCAGTTTGCCTGTCTAGAAACTATCTTGGAGGTTTTTCTCAATTCCACAATTGTTCTAAAATGAAATCTGATCAAAGGGCACATGCAGCCATGTTTGGCTATTTATTTGACGAGTGGCTTCATCATTTTGTACCCGACTGTACAGTATGTTTCAACTTCAGCACACCTTACTAGTTGCTACGGATACATATGTTGTAAAACAGCACACCAGCTGTCCTAGCTATGTATGAATTGCGGTTTTGTCACCTGGTCTGTGAAATATACATTTTCTGGCAGCATTTTTGGATGAAATTGGGTTAATAATCTAATTTTGGCTATATCAGGTAAAAACCCTACAATCAGAACACCTAGCTCTAGACACCAAGTAATCTGTCCTGATGTACATTTACTTTATGGATCTATTAAGAAAACGTCTATAAACCTGTATTAAATGTTTCCTCACAAGGAATTGACAGTTTATTACAATACAATCTCAGTGACAAATTACTAGTGGAAAGATAGATGCCATAGTACAAAGTTATTGTAATGTTTCTTATAATGCCAAGTTGTATAACACTATATTGCTAGTCCTGTCTTAATAATTCAAATATAATGTATTATAATTTGGGTTATTTTATTAGTTCCTTTAATTTCATAAGCATTGGGTAATTCAAGTGTTTGACTATTCTTAAAGGGAAGAATATTTATGTACCTATATTTTTGTGTTAAACAAATCTGCTCTATTTTATTGTCATATTGTTTTTGGTTGTCTGTTTCATTATTGGAACTCAAAGCATTCCACTAAAAACTGTTTTACTTCATTTTGTGCCAGTAGATTGCAAAATAGAAAATGATCACTGTTCAATAGGGGAGGGATCCCCTAATAGTTCATAGGGATTATGTAGCATAATATTCAGAATATAACATGCAGCCTGTGTATAATGTGAAGGGTTAGCCGGGTTACATTACACATGCAAAAACACCATAACATGCTATATAGAACACTATATAGAATACAAATAGAAATGTGTCCTGGTTGCAACACCCACTTCAACCACTGGGGGCTCCAGGATAAAATGAGTCCTGTAATCTCCTATTTCATGTGACTTCAATTTATTCTGAATATGTAGGGGGCACGAAATGGAGTAGAGCAAATCTGAACACCAAGCTAATGAGTTCCATAAAGGGTCAGAAATTGCCCCAGTAACCAGAACAGGAAAATATTGCAGATTTTTGGACCCCATGTGGTCTAATTCACTCGTCCTGTCTAACCAAAAGGTGTTATGGGTAGTTACAAAGTTACACAGGGACTAAATAGCAAGGTATATGTTACAGAGCACAGAAACGTGATTTCTCAAATGTTTATAGAGCAGTAGATTTTAATGACTTTACCTACCAATGCATATACAGCACTGCAGTATTATGTCAGATCTTGTTACAGGCACAGCAGTAGCATTTGCACTGTATAAAAGACAGCTCTTGTCATGCCCAGCACAGACCACATGCTGACCTTGAAACAGCAAACAGTCCTCATATAGCTTCATTATACAAGAGCATTTTCAGTGCTTATGCTGCAATTCATTGTTTACAGCATCCAGCTCAGAATACATGATGTAACTGAAGCAAATGGAAATCCCAATGAACAGTATATGGATGCAAACCTGTGATTGATGGGAAACAGCACCCCTTATGGGTCACAGCGGAAACTGTCACAATGTGGAGTGCATCATGTGGCAACTCCACTGTACCTACCATATTTCAGAGCACTGAGTAATACCTTCAGCATCCGTCCCCAGTTAGTTTTCTAATCCTCCTGTAGACGAATGCATGTAGTCACTTATATTGTAAAGAGGCATTACTTTGTAAGATATTGGTTGCCCACCAGTTTTGTTTTGTCTTGGCTCCTGCCATTGACTTCTGTTTTGGAAGGGATTCTGTCCACCAGCACTATGATCATACAGCATTGTGTTTTGTGCAGGGAAAGCAGAGCAGGATAAAGTTTCTCTGTTTAAGTTGAAAAGGCACCGCTGCCAAGTATGGACTCAGGAATGCTGAACAGTAAGCAAGGAGTGTTTTTTTTCTTTTTAAAAAGAGTTTGAACACGGGACATGATCTGATTGGGATTCAAGGTCTTGCAAGACACTATTCACGATCAACGGCTGCTGTTAATGCAGCATTGTGTGTATGCAGCACACCTAATGAGACAGAAAGCCAGGAGTGTGTGCAGGCATGTGTGAATAGCAATATTCTGCTTGAATAATGACTTCACTCTGAAGGGAACCTCACTGGATTACTGTGCAGATCATCTGCGGGTCGCTCTCTTTTGTAAACGGCTGTAATTCTGGATTCCACCTTTTTCTACTTCTCAACTAAAGCTAAAACTCTGCAGGTGATACATTGGCCTGGCAGCAAGTAAAATACTTTTATGTTACAAGGGTGTATCCTACAATCTGAACTAATATTACCAACAGTGAGTAAACAATGGCCTATTGTATTCTCAATACTTGTAGAATTGACCCATTATATCCAATTAAATATGCAGCTATTATTGAGGTTAAAGTGTAATGCCTCGTTACTATTCCTAATCGCCCTGCTCACAATCTCCAGCACATCATTTAAACGTGTCATTGATCTGGCGTACTCGTTTGCCAATGCAACCTTTTTAATTCAAAAGAATTAAAAATAATAATTTATGAACCAGGTGCCGTATTATCAGTCTTCTATCTTCAATCTGCCATTGCCCATCAGTCATCTGTTGGAATCTTCAATATTATCTCAAAACAAAGATTGTATCAGTTTGCTTTTTTTTTTTTTTTTTTTTTTTTTTTTTAAATGTACATTGTGTGAAGTGTTACAGTTCTTAATAATTGTGCATTTTGTATGCACAAATACCATTTGCCCAATGTTACAATATGTTGCCTCTGATTTGTAATATGTTTTCTCAGCAAAGCAACCCCTTACTCACTAAATATCTCAGGACCCCACAACATATAGATAGCTGCTCCAATTATAATGAGCAAACTGTCCCGCAAGTGCAGTCACACCCCAAATATAAGTTGGTACCAATGCACAACAACTGGATGGGTATTTTTTTATCCAAAAAAAGTGTTGCTGTATCTGTGCCTGCACTTTAAGCAGCTTGAAGAAGCTGTGATATATCTAAGATAGCTAAACTTATATATTCTTGTTTAGATTTACTTTGGATCATTTTCAGTTTGTCACCACATCGTGGCCACTTTTTTCAAACTGCACTGTGGAAGGGTGATGCTGGGGACAGGTTGATGGTTACCAGATATAGTTGGAGGTTAGACATTAGGTCTGTTGAGGCCATGATTCAAAGTGAAGCTAAAGAACAAGAATAAAATTAAGATAGCTGTGATATTTCATACACTACCAGGTATGCACTTCAAGACGGGGGCCCTATTGAATGTGGCAGCAGCCTTAACACTCATTATAGACTCCCAGGTTTGGTGAGTAGGGTAGCATTGCTGGGGGGTATCTCGTATACTGTGACATTCATATTCTACTATTACTGCAACCTCATTAGAGAACCCAGATCACTGCGAAGTGCCATCTGTATCATACACCTCACAGATAATGCCATGTGTTACACTGACCAACTGAGCCAGTCTTTCTCTAGTACTTGTGTGTCACACTGCACACAGTGAACTCGTCCCCATGTCTTTATGGATCTTTGTCGGTATAGAGTCTAGTCTAGGACATTGTGATGTACCACAATGTTCCAGAAGTGTGTAGTTTTTGTACCAAAGTAGGTTGTGCAGTCCATGAAGTACTGTATATATTAGCACACTGGGGTGGTTTTGGAAACTGTCTTGGGATTTTAATCAATTTTAAGATTATTTGATTAATGGCACAGGGTAATTAAAATAGATTTCTAGGTTCTTTAACCTTTTATTTGACTGAGTAAATGTATTCAAGTTGCTCATCACAGTATATGCAGAGGTGACTGTCTTTACTGAAATAGTTAACCAGTATTTTAATTCTGATATAATGAATTTCTTATGACTTCATGTTTTAAGAATTTGTTTAATGAATGATTAATTAACCATTCACCTGTACTGATGAATCGATTAGTAAAATGGCACAGTTAAAGACCCTAGTTTTTTATTGCGTGTGCTTGTTGTATCAGTCTTTTCTTACTGTGTAAATCCTGGAGTTGAAGGAATTGATTTAACCTGTTGGTTTGTTTCCAGCAGCAGGATAGTGTAGCTGACTGGGGCTCTAAATTCACTAAATTTCCATGTGAGATAACATCCCATTGCTCATCTAAAGATGTTCACAAAGCACCAAGGTTAAGAAGGCAGCATGTGAAAAACTGGAAACTAGAACAGATTCATGAAAATCAAACTATTTAAAGATATTGCTAGACTAAATTGCAAATGTGTACGGCAGGCAGCCAGCACTGAAGAGCAGCGTCTCCTAACCCACTGTAATCTCCATAGATCTGCAGGAGGCTTAGGAGTAGGAAAGCATTTTCTTTCATAAATACACAGACCAAACCACTGACTGTGAGATCAGGGATTATTTTTGAACAGGAGCACTTTAAAATGTTATTGATCAAAGCCTTAGAATACAGTATATGATTTCCATTTTTTAAATGTGCACCCTTTCCCACATCCTCCTTTGACCCAATAACCCCCGTTGCCAAAGCTGTTGTAAACTTAGCAATCGGTGAAATCATTAAAGTCAAACACGCTTCCAAACGGCACTGTATATTGTTGAAGACTAGACTGACATTTTGCAGTCACTGTAAACATGAAATGTGAAGCTGCTACATTTGTGTAATTCTTTTGTCAATTTTAATAGTTTATGGATGTATAACTTTTTTCTATGAAAACAATAAATGTATAAAATAGAACGATCCTCTTCTTGTGTTCATTGCACTGCATTTGCTATAAGACATTGTGGTTAATATACAGTGGCAAACCTGAAAACAGTTTCAGTTTTGTTTAAGTAGGCTCGTCTAGCGCGATGAGGAGAAACAATCCCTGCCGGTTTTGCCTCCCTAACCCACAGGAGTGACTGAGCCAATGGGACACCCCCTGTGGAATCTCCAGTGAGGACCGGTGACTTCACACAGCCAGGATGCAAACCTGGGCTCCCCTGACTGTACAACTCGCCCTGCCTTTACCAGGTAAGCCATTCTGGAACTCCAGTATTCTTTTACAAACAGGATCATGATTGGTATTAAAGAACTAAAGAGGTTGTATACAGGGATACCAGTAGATACTATTATGCTAATATGTGCACTGTCAACAGTGGTGACATTGAAGGAAATTTTAAAAAGGCTTCTGCTGTTCATATTATGTGCTTGATATAAGTACTTGAAGGTGTCACGCACATCTTTCTGTAAATTCACCCCTGTTGCCGCTAATCCTTTCAACCAGTCTGTCACTATTAATAACTTTTTGCTAACTGTTTCTACTGCACCCCATTCCTTACATGTTTTTTCTAATCAAAAGGTGTAATGATTGTTAGGATCACCTACATTCTTCAGCTCCTGTCTGCTCTGTCTAGCACAGGTGATTGCATCTTTATTCTTCACAAAAACTATTGTTAATAGCCATACTGTTAGAAAACAAACAGGCACATTTACAGAACACTGTCAGTAAACACTTAGGGGTGTACTGCGTTTTACAGCTTCTATTAAGACGAGCAGGTCTCAAACAGATCTTGCCACGTAGGTCATGGTGACTTGTCTTTTCAGTCGTTGCAACACTGGCAAATTAAAAACAATATTTTATCAGAGAAATAAACTGACATAATGCATGCATCACAGCATTTTTGACTTTTGGAGCTTGACCTCACCTTTTGGGATACTTGGTTGTTGGTTTGAAGGTTGGTTTGTTGGTAGGTTTGAATTGGCATGCCAGAATACTATTGGGAACTGAGTGAAGGGTGATGAATATGGAGGTTCCCATTGTCCAACAGCAGCAAATGATCATTTTTGCAGGTGTGTTTCCGTTTGAAACTTTGCTTAGCTTTACATTCATGGGATGGGTACCTGTAATACGTTTTTATATGGATGGTGCAGGATGAGTACATTCATAGATTGTTTTTTGGGAAAACTTACACCGGTCACTTGTATCCCATCCCAAAATAGGGTTTGGTCATTTTTACAAACAGTAATGTGAGCTTTATGTGCAAATATTAATATTTCTCAGTGGAAAGTATAAAAGAGGACCACAGAAAGTGAAAGCGTGAAAATCTACCATAGGCCCCTCAGTCTTTCTATATTTTCACACTAGGTTTTAATGCAGTAGCAGGAGCACACTTCGACTGGACTCTACCCTACTAAAAGCATAGCAAAGCACAATAAAAGCATAGCAATGTGCATAGCAAAGCATAGTGAAAGCATATTAAAGCATAGGGAAGCATTGTAAAACATTGATAAACATATGGTAAATGCATAATATAACCATGGGGAAAGCAGGAGTACAATACAAAGGTAAAACATATAAATAATAAGGAACCCATCTAAACAAAGATGAATAAAAACACTCAAACAGAACTTAATAAAACTGAACATAAAAGAATGAGTTGGCTGATATGCTGAGCAAAATATTTCAAGTTTAAAATTCACTCTAATCCCAGGGATAAAATGAACTGACCTTTTGAGATGGATAAGTAGTGTTTTTATTAGTTAATAACTCTGTAAAAAGGTTTAAGATACTCTCTGTGGGTGGCAATAGCCATGTAAGAGCCAGCCTGTCTGTTTAAATGGAAGCCTGAGGCTGTGTTGGGGCTGTACTGTGCATCACAGACAGGCAGACAGACATTGCAATCTTCACTCTACTGATAAACAGATGCTACAGCTAGCAGAGACTCAAGGTTCCTTGTAAAGGTTCAGCAAGGCAGTAGATTGCTGCCTAATCCTGAATCCAGGCAACTAACCTACTTTGCTGTGGAATTAAACTGCATCTGTATAGTGACCTAGAGAAGAGCGTCCCTGCTATATGTTATCTTTCCCAGACCCTTCCAGACTCGGTGACCTGGACACTCTTAGGATGAGAAGACTTTCCATTCAGATCTCATTTCCAGCAGGGGAATTTTTGGAAGTACATTGAGGTTGAAAAAGCGTACTGGAATAGTACGTGTAAGTACAGAACACGTCTGGATGAAAGACTCAAATTTGTAAAATATGGACGTGTATTTATTACTACAGAACTAACAAACTGCCCAATTATTTAACCCTTATTTTCTCCCTAATGTAGACTGTCCAATTATGTTCCCCACTTAACTCTGGATTACTGAAGGTGCAGTGGGCATCCTCTGATCTCATAACCAAGCCAATTACCTCTTTTACACGCTTGAGAATGGATGTCCGAAAGCTACCGGCTCCTGCAGGTGTGCCTTGGAGCTCACCAGGTGCCTGGCCAGTAGGGTCTGCTGTAGTGTAATGAGCAGAAACAGTCTCTGCAAGTTTTGTCTCCCTAACCCACAGGAGTTCCAGAACCCCAGCAAAAACCACTGACTTTGCACAGCCAGGACATGAACCTGCACCTGACTGTATAACTTACCTGCAGACCATGTGGTCGTGCTCTTACCAGGTGAGCCACCCCTGCCTCATCTATTTTTCTTTTACTGTCATTGTGGCAGGAAATGGCATTGCGGTGATGTAAGGCTAGAAGGAGAAATAATAACACACAGGTAAGTGCAGTGCAAAAGACGCGCTGTGCGCTGTTTATTTTTAATACACAAAAATAAATAAAATATTTAAACAAAAAAACAGAGAGCGAAATAAAAGATTTAAATAAAATAATCCCAAACACAAAAATACAAATATAGGTCAGGCTGGGCGATCGCCTTCACTGTTCCTACATCTTTTTTTCTAAATCTCTTTCACTCCTCGCTCGCTCTCATTCCTCCTGAACACCCACCTTGAGGGAGAGAGCTGCAGGTTTTTATACAGGTGTCCATCTCCCGATTAGCAACAAATTATTCGCTTAATTAATTAGGGAGATTGCCACCTTCTGCACAAGGTTTTAATGTGGATGGGGTTTCCCATCCACGCTGCAAAACACATACAAAAACAATATCACACATGGTGCTTTGCCCTCACCTATAAATAAAAAGCAGGGGCTACTCCTCACTGATACCATCACATGCAGTTATTATTCAGGACACTGAAAAAGGCACTAGCTAAAACGTTGGCTTGACTTAAGTTTCTTGTAAAAGTATTAACAATAGTCATGGCTACAGAAGAAAAGCTGGTTGGTGGTGTTTGGTGATGGGACATTTGTTGCTGTTTAATCCCACTCATTTCGCTTGCTAATCAAATATCTTAGTATGACTGAACAGATCTTATTTTTTTCTCCATTATTTAATGCAAAACATGTTAATGAGCAAGCCGTCTCGCAAGCATAGTTGGACCCGAAAATGTCTCAGAACGACAGGGGCTGTAATAACTGTTTCCCATTATCCCAAGACGAGATTAAAATGGTAAATATTTTAATCTACCACAGTGCACAATGAAAACGCAACAGTCTAAGTTTTACATCAATACCTTATTGGGCACATACATAATGTTATTTACATTTTAAATAGTGAGCAGATAGGTTTGTTGATTGTTTGAGTTGTAGTGTTCCTTGGGATAAGAAAATACTGAGCTCAAGTCATGTGATTTCATAAAAACGCCAGGTGCTCAGTGTTTGGTATTTGAGTTGAGTTAAAATTGCAAAAATTTGTTGATTTAAGAATCTGTATAAATAGCCATGATTTTAGTTAATGCAAGAACAACAAAAGATACGACCATGCCCCTCTTGAGTAATGAAGATTGCCTGGTTGCTATCGGCATGATTGAAGGCTGTGAGAGAAGTTGCCGGAGAATGAGATGTTCTACTTCAACAATCGGCACACTAGTCCAGAGAAACCAGGAAAATGGCTCTGTGAGTGACAGGCCATGTTCTGGAAGGCAGAGGGTCACCACACCGGCCCAGGACCGTCACATCCGACAGATCCATCTGCGTAATCGTTTTCAGACTGCAGTGGCTACACCACAAGAAATGCCAGGAAGGTTAAAAGAAGAGTAACCAAGCAGTCCAGTATTTCTCTAAACCAGCATAACTGTTTTGTTCTGTAATCTTTGGAATTTCTTAATGAAGCCTTTTGATTCCAAAGCTCTTTAATTCCTCGACTTACTGCTCCTTGAAAGAACGTTGCTTTGCACAAAGCTACCGGGATCAAACTCTCCACTGGTATTGCATCACATGTTTTCATGACCTACAAAAATAAATTACCAACTTGAGTCTTTAAAAATAAGTGGGCTGGGGGAGGTTTATGTAACAGGAAAATATATTGTATATCATGCCGCTGCAGATTTCTCAAGTGCTAACCCGCAATGCCATTGGGAAGTGGGAGGCGTTGGGATCATTGGTTCTTTTCTTTCAAAAAGAGTTTCATTGTGACAGTACGGTTTAACTGTTCACTAGGAGCGGTACACATTAAAGGAATCACGCACAACACTGACAGAGAGAACTAGGACTCTATATGGTACACTGAAAGAGAGGTGGTTGACCATATTGATGATGACTGTCATGACATACTTATGTTTAACACATGTCTGTGAGAATCAGTAAGCACTTAATAATCCAAACTGTGTAATTGTGCACATTTGTATTGAAATAAGATAATGGTTATTTTCAGAGAAATTGCATGCCTAGAGGTCAAAGCTTTCTCACAATCCTTGTATTTGACTTGGTCCATCTGTGTGACAGTAACATTTATTTACTTTGTGCGCTACAGTGTGCAAAGGACAGATGAAGGGACAAACAATCATTTCAGTATACTGTGCAAAATGGTAGGAATGTCTCACCATTAAATGGGCTCTGGATTTACTGGGCTGGGAATTCAACCTGGAACTAACCAGTCTGTGGATGTGGCTTGGGGGTGTACATTGTTTAGAAAATGGGTGTGAAACTGGTTAGAAAGTTGAGCAACAGAGCCTACTGGGGCTAGAATCTAGTGCCATAGCACCAAATCTGTACCCCTGGACATGCAGTGTCCTTAAACCTTCATGTTCCCTCAGTTTTATGCTTGAAGTTCCTCAACATATTCACATGATATAAGGGGAGGTTCTCAAATAGATCAATGGTTAGATAATCAACACTAAAAATATCTCCTGATAGGTTAACTGTTTCTGGTCGGTTCAATTTAAAGACGTAGAAGGCGTTATCTCTGTATATTATTATATGCAATACAGACACGTATACGCTAGGGCCTAGGCTATATACCTACAGACAAGATGCACACAAATGGATAAATACTTTACCACCAAACACTACATTCTGCCCCATTGTATGTCATAGCATTCTTGGTAGTCACAATTTTGATTGAAAAAGACTAAACCGAATATATTCGAATCCCTGATTAAATATATGTGTCTAAAAATTATATTACATATAATATATGTGGGTCTTTTGTCCCTCCAAAACGTTTCTAATTTAAAATATACTATGCTTTGCTTCAGCTGCAACATAACAATTATATCAATCAGTGCTAGGATCATTTATTATAGGATTTAAAAAATAAATAGAAAAATAAACTGCTATTATGTTACATACTGCAGAAAGCACGGCCCCTTGCTATCTACAAGTCCCAGCTGCTGTTCAGCCCCACGTTTTGGGAGTTGTGATGAGCAGTGCTCTTGAAAGAGCAATACATGGTGTTCAGCTGTAGCATGATTTGTTCTATACATTTTGTATTTGTATTTTACAGAACAGACCAGTCGCTTGACAGCAGCCATGAAACTCTTTTTAGTTTCAGTTTCCCAGATTTAATTTTGGTGCAGTACAGTAAGTGTCGTTCACATAACGAAAACTAGGACTATATTAGGCTGAAGCCATTCCGTTATAAAAGTTTATTTTAAAAGTAGAGAAAATGTGGCATTCCAGGTGCCTGGTGAGCTCAAGCACACACCTGCAGGGCAGGTATTTGTCCTCCAGAGGCTGGTAGCACAGCAACATCGGCTCTCGAGTTGTTGGTTGAGTGGTGTGGTTGCAGGATCGGAGGATACCCATTGACCTTCAGTTCTCTTGAGCTGTTGCGAGGAGCTGCTGCAGTCTGGGGACATAATTGGATATTCTAAATTAAAAAGAAAATTAGTTAAAATAATTGGGCACTCAAACAATAATTTGTATTTATTTATTAAGTACCGTAATCCCTTTTGTGTATCTTTATTAAAAATTATTTTCAAGGTTACACTTAACTTGGTTACGCAGCATGGAAGTCTAAAAGATCGTCTCCAATACCTTACCTTATACCACACATATTTATCATTGTTTGCATGTGAAAAGCATTGTGACTGGTAGTTAACAGACAACTGATATGTCCAAAAAGAGCTGAGGGGGGGTGCAAGAAATGTAATTAAACTGTGGGAAAGAACAGTGGTATATATTCATTTTAAAAAGCCAGCAAGCGAAAAACAGACAAAGACAAGTGTGTGAAAGAATAATAACTACCAACTAGCTGCAATGGGAATTAAAAACATGATTTAAGACTTCAAATTGCATTATGATGTACCTGTTGCTTCCTGTAAAAAAGACCCTACATCTGTTTGACTGGACAGCATGGAGAAGGGAGCACAGTAATGCCCTGAACTTTCTTTGGGTACCAACAGTTATGCCACAATGCAATGCACAACAATCCCTTGCTAGGAAATTCTTGGAGGCTGTGTCTTGGGAGGTTATTAGCTCTCCGGATCACGAGTGGGATCATTCTCTGTACACAACAAATATTCAGTACCTTTTTACAGCACGGTCTCTCTCTTTGTGGAAGGGGTAGATCAATACAGACAAGCAGAAAACAGTGGGGAGGTATAAGTAAAAAAAATAGTAGCGTACCGACAGCAGAGAAAAGCTGTAATTTAAGGATTGGATAGAGTCTTACTTGTGGAGATAGATGCACAGTACCACAGCCACCACTGATAACACTGAGCATTTAATGGCAGAATTTCTCAATAGTGGTATAAGAATAGATTACTTTTTGTCTTGAATCTGTAACTTAAATCCTATGGGCACAGTACATTCCAGGCAGTGACCTCTATAACTATCAGTTGCCTCGCAGGTTGTTGTCATGCCGGGAGCAAATATCACACACACTCTACAGCAACACATTTTACAATTTTTCTTTTTTAATAGGACTTGAGGTTTTTGATTAATCGGTTGGGCACCTCAATTTCATTTCATGAACCTTTGCATGCGTAACAAGTTGAAGAACAAATGTATGTCACAGTAAGTCTGTACAGCCTGAATCACTGTGAAATATCTCCTTTTGTGGTAAAATCTTACGCTCGTTGCCACGAAATAAAAAGCTGATCTACGTAAAAATTCGTATCCCAATCAAAACGTTTGTAAGAGCATTAGAATTAAGATTTTAGGCTTTACCTTATAAACTTAATAAAACATCTTAGAAACAAAACAAATGGTGTTATCGTACAATCTTTATTTATCCATACCTTTTTGATCTTGAAAGCTTGTCTATTTTGTCTACATAAAGGTTATCTCCCAAAAACCTTGCTGGGGTCCCAAGTGGCTTACCTGGTAAAGGCCCTTCCGGTGTGCAGGGGGGTCATACAGTCAGAGGTGTGTTAGACTGCATCCTTGCTGTGTGAAGTCGACGCGCTGCATTGCGGATTCCAGAAAGGTCATCGCATTGGCACTGTTGCTCCCACGGGTTAGGGAGGCAACATTGTCTGGGATAGCGTGCCCAGTCTTTGTGGGCCAGCTCAGAAAGATGGACTAATCTTCTTTACCGTATTGTATCTCATACTTTTTACATGTATTTTTGACCTGTATTGGTTACCTTGTAACATAAAGCTGTGCAGGGTTTCAGGCACTTTAAATACACCTGCAAATGTGATCACTTGATTGACTGGAATATTCACCGAAGGCTAAACTATATAGTAAACAGACACCAATTTTGTGTAAAACTGAACATGATTATGGAACATACTGTTACAAGGTGGTCTACAAAAACATTATTGAAAAAAAGTGCTTTAAATATACATTTTTTAAAAACTATGCCTGACCCACATACACACATGTAGAGTTCACGTGGTAACAGTAACTAGCAGCAAATGTAAATGAATGAGCCAGTTGGGTAACAGCCAGTGGCGGAATTGTTCTTTAGAAGCTTCCTTTGGGCTGGAATCCTGTTTTGTGATTGCTCACAATGTGCAGGGCTGCAGAAAGACTTCTCCATCGTGTCATAAAACACTCAACGGTAGAATATGTACTACATACAGTTTTATTAGGGTTCTTTGGTTTTCAACTGCGTTGTACCTTTACAACTGTTCAAGGTAAAGAAATAAAACATTCAAAGTAAGTAATGAATCACTTATATTTTAAGAGGTAAAAGGATTTTAAAACCTTTGTTACAATACTTTTTTAAGACAGTGCTGCTTCCCAACAACATTGATGTTCAAACCCTTCTGAATTTTCAAATGGGACAGACTATCTACAATTCTAGCTGTGAATGATTTATTTTTGACAGTGAGGTGGCTGCCAGATTTTCCTTGAAAGATCGAAAAACGGCACTTTACAGAGCATTTAAAAGTGACCAAAAATAAAGTACACAGAGTACTCGGAACTGCAACCGTAAGACAAAAAGAAAGTTAGGAAGGCCAAGAGAGAGATAGAAATGAACAATGCTAAGGGGGCTAAAACCAATTCCAAAATGTTTTTTCCAATATTACAACAGCAAGAGAACATTCAAAGAGGGGGTTAAATGTCTAAGAGATTCAAATGTTAAAATCATAGACGAAGAAAAAAATAGCAAATATATTAAATGATTACTTTTTACAAAGAAGGATATGGACAACATGCCCCACATGTCAACCTGTTCCTATCCAGTTTTAAATAACTTTAGCATAACCGAGACAAAAGTGTTAAAGGGACAAGGAGCTTGTAAAATAAACAAATCCCTTGGGCCGGATGAGATCCTCCCAATAGTATTCAAAGAAATGAAAGACGTTATTTACAAACCGCTAACCAAGATCATGCAACAGACTCTTGACACAGGGGTTGTACCGACAGACTGGAGAATTACAAACGTAATACCGACCCACAAAAAGGGAACAAAACCGAACCAGGTAACTACAGAACAATAAGCCTGACTTGTATTATATGTAAACTTATAGAAACTATAATAAGATCCAAAATGGAAAATTACCTATATGGTAACAGTAGCCTAGGAGACAATCAACATGGTTTTAGGAAAGGGGGATCATGTCTAACTAACCTGCTTGATTCCTTTGAGGATGCAACATTGAAAATGGATAATTGCAATGCATAGGACATGATTTATTTAGATTTCCTGAAAGTTTTGACAGAGTACTGCATAAAAGATTAATTCTCAAACTGAACGCAGTAGGGATTCAAGGAAATGTATGTACATGGATTAGGAAATGGTTAACATGTAGAAAACAGAAAGTACCGATTAGAGCAGAAACCTCGAAATGGAGCAAGGTAACCAGTGGAGTACCACAGAGATCAGTATTAGGTTCTCTGCTATTCCTAATCTACATGAATGACTTACACTGAACAAAAATATAAATGCAACGTACAACAATTTCAAAGATTTTACTGAGTTACAGTTCATATAAGGAAATCGCAGCAATCTTCAAGTCATGCCACAAATTTTTGATTGGATTTAGGTTGGGGCTCTAACTGGGCCACTCAAGGACATTTACCTTTTTGTTCCTTAGCCACTCCAATGTATCTTTAGCTGTGTGCTTTGGGTCGTTGTCATGCTGAAAGGTGAACTTCCATCCCAGTTTCAGCTTTCTTGCAGAGGGCAGCAGGTTTTCCTCAAGGACTTCTCTGTACTTTGCTCCATTAATTTTTCCTTCTATCCTGGCATGTGCCCCAGCCCCGCCAATGAGAAACATTCCCATAACATCATACTGCCACCATCATGCTTCACAGTGTGGATGGTGTTCTTTGGGTGATGCTCTTTTTGGGTTTGCTCCAAACATAACGCTTTGCATTTAGGCCAAAAAGTTCCATTTTAGTTTCGTCAGACCACAACACTTTTTGTCACATGGCTACAGAATCTCCTGAGTGTTTTTTTGCATACTTCAAATGGGATTCAAGGTGGGATTTCTTGAGTAATGGCTTCCTTCTTGCCACCCTACCATATAGGCCAGATTTGTGCAGTACTTGGGATATTGTTGTCACATGCACACTTTGACCTCTTGGTAGCCTCTCTGATCAGACTCCTTCTAGCTCGGTCATCCAGTTTGGAGGGACAGCCTGACCTAGACAGGGTCTTGGTGGTGCCATACACCTTCCACTTCTTAATAATCACCTTGACAATGCTCCAAGGAATATTCAAGGCCTTAGATATTTTTATACCCATCCCCTGATCTGTGCCTTTCAACAACTTTGTCCTGGAGTTCCAGAACATCCTGTACAGTTGCAACTTTAACACATAGACACTGCGCCACCCTGTGGTGAATAGGAGTAAACCACTCTAGCTGCTGGACAGTTTGTCAGCCCCAGTGCCAGAATGAACATTACTTCAAATCATATACATACTACATTTTATTGGGTGACCAGCTTAAACACCGGTTTGGCTTCACTCGTGGTAACTCGTGTTTTACAACTCCTTTTCACAAAATGTTCTCTCAAAACTAAAGATAAATTCAAAACTGTACGCTACATAACAGTAAGTGATTCTTAAACACTACACCATATTTTAAGGGACACCTTGGTACTAACACGTTATCAAAATGCTGTACGTTTTGTGTTTCTAAATATAGAATTAAACTATTAATAAAGATTGCTACAGACTTTGTTGGCTGACCAGTTTAGTTACAGTAATTATGAAGATATGAAAAGTCTTGAAAGTCCATGCTGGTTCCCCATGCTTTTATACTTTCTGAAACATGTCTTGCACACAGCAATGTGGCTATGCCAGGTGACGTTTCCCCTTGCACATGAACCTGTTACGTTTTCCAGCTTGAGCGTCTGCTTTTACAACCTTGTTACTTTTGTCATAGTGATTAAATTACAAATAAAACATTACAGAATGTCATTTTTCCAAAATCTGCCTTGCGACGCTCTGTGCAGAACGTAAGGCTGAGGATGCAACCCCGGTTCTCTGAAAGAGAAAATAGCCATCAACTAATGGGTATCGCCATCAGGTGATAGGATTATGCTGAGCTTAATGTAAAAGCTGCCTATAGGCCTCCATAGCTCTGATGTTAGTGTTCTGTCCCTTGGGTGCTGAATAACTATGCAGAACATAGGAAGCTCAGCCTCTTTTGCTTCAGGCTGCAGGGCTACTGAAGCAGCGTCGCTGCTTGATGGCTGTTTTCTCTTTCATAGAACCGGGGTTGCACCCGCAACCTTACGTTCTCTTTCAATTTGAAAATAGCCATCAACTAATGAGTACTGTGTACCAAAGCAGTCGTGAGGGAGACTAATGCAGCAGTAGGACAAGATCGGTCCACATGTAAAAAATACACGGAACAGAGCCTCAGTGCCTGACCCAGCATTCTAGAACCATAATACACTGTGACAGGTGTGAGTGGTGTGGTGAATAAAACGATTGTCCAGACAGTGATGTTCCCAAAAACGTCTGTTTTTAATAAAAAAAACAAAAAAAGAACCAAAAAGAACCACCCCTCTACCAGAAATGGTATTGGGGAGAACACAGCTGGTTTACAGACCAAAACAAAGAAACAATAACAATCCAACAGTCCGTGTACGAAAGTGTGCTCTTTAATCCACAGGGTGGTGCTGGTGTTGTGTAGTGAGGGTAGTGCTCTGGTGATGCGGGCTGGCTCCGTGGCCGCTGGCTCCATACTCCTCCTCTGCAACACGCAACAAAACAACACGTAACAAAAACCAACAAAAACTACAGGCTCCGGCCGTCAGGTTTCACTTGTTCAGCTCAAGGCGGCTTACTGACTTAACTGCTTCCCCTTTGTACCCATGACCTCCTCCCTGCAATCAACTTGTTGCCCTGGCTTCTCCAATAGAGGGTGTCCAGCAGTTGATCACAATGGAGTCGTTCTGGGTACATGCAAATACGCACTCCCACTAATATGGTCACCTTCCGGTTTCCACCAACCATCAAGGTGGTCCATCTAGGAGGCAGCGTACCACCGTCCTTCCACAACGCCCTTTCTGATCTGGAAGGAGATTTACCACATCGATCCTTTCTCTCCTTATCATACACACAACCAACTGTTCAGTGTGTCTGACACCCCTTGTACGGTCAATATAGCATCTCAATGCCTGCTTTTGGGGCTTTTGTAAGGGCTTCCAGCACCACATCAAGGCGCCACGAGGGGAGGCTAGATGTCCTGGGAGGATGCAACCTCCTTGCACCCTTAAGAAATTGGGACGCCAGGAAATGGTTCCCAGGCGATAACCCGTCTATGGATACGTGACAAGCAGATATGGCTGACAGGTGCACCTTCAATGTGGAAGGGGACCTGCTGTCATCTAATAGTTTCTGGAGAAACGAAGATAACTGCCATGGGGCAGGTAACTCGGTCTAGGAAGGCGGGGAGCAGTGGTATCGGTGGAAAGGCATATAGGAGACAAACCAGCCACTCGTGGGCCAGGGCATCGACCCCTAAGGGTCTGTCGAGGTCTCTCATCGAGAACCAAAGAGGGTAGTGCGTAGACTCCTGTGAGGCAAAGAGATCTACGTCTGCTCTGTTGAATGGGTAGCGGGTAAGGCAGACTTCTTTGGGAGCAGCTGGGCGTACTGCCTTGCCTTGACCTGAAGACCTCCCTGGTCTTCAGGTTCCTCTGGAGCATCTCCTCCACTGCGGGGCCGAAAGTACGGCCAGGAGTGATAGGGGCATCCAGGAGAGAGGACTTGTTCTGCTCCTTAACTCTAGCCTGGGAGAGCCAGAGTTGTCATCTGGTGACACCCAGCACCGTGAGGCACCGTCCCTCCACTCTGGCTGTCAGTTGGGCCAGCCTGGTTACTGCCTTGGAGCTCCTGTCTCTGATCTGCCGTGATCACATCAGGGAGCTCCTTGATAAGGGTTGCTTGATAGATAGAGAGCATGCTCGATATGTTAGAAAGCCTAGCTGCTTGGGAGCAAGCAGCATAAGCTTTCTTGAGGTGCGTCTCTGTAGTCCTACATTGTTTATTTGGACATTGTAGGTCTTTGGCTGGTCCAATGCCCGGCACCTGTACGAGAGCCACAATGGCGGAGTCCACAGGGGGAAGGCTACCAAGCCGACTCTTGGAAGAGAAAACCTGAGCTTCGGCAACCATACTAGGTGCTGAAGGTGGATTGGACTAGGAAGACTGGATTTCCCTGACAAAATCAGGGAAAGGGGGCAGTGTCCTGCTACTCACCGGCTTAGCCGAGGGGAACCAGGAGCCCTGGGCCATTCCACCCAGCCTCAAGCATGGGCCCTGGAGATGCCTCTGGTTCCTGCTGCAGCTCGTCCAGCGAGTTGCAAGAATGTACCCCCTGTATGAGCTCCTCATCACCAGAAACCTGCAGATAGAGAGGATGTCCTCTTCATAGTCTGAGATGGGTTCAGGCTCAGGAGTCAGACTGGGCGGTCAGGGAACTGGTGCAGCTGTGGCTCCAGAGGCTGACAACATGTTCATCATGAGTGACTGTTGCCCTATTACCACCTCCATAAAGTAGCCAATCTGGTCCGTGACTGCCAAGATCCCACTTGGTTGGTGCACGGATAAGTGCACCAGCACGGATGTGCATGGGGCACGGTTGTGCACGGGTACGGATGTGCATGGAGCACGGGTGTGCAGGGGGTGCACAGGTACGGATGTGCACAGGGTACGGGTATGCACAGAGTGCACATGCACGGATGTGTATGGGGCACGGGTGTGCATGGCACACACTTGCACATGTCCCTGGGAGGATGTGGCGAGACACACTTGGAGAATAATCCCTCAGAAAACCAGATGAAAATTTAGATCGGGTGATCTAAACTAACACACAGTATTTACAAGAAATGCCATGTGCAGCTGGTGTCTGGAGCAGGCTAAGGTCTAATAAAGACAGCTGCTGTGCTTAAGGTAGGCCCACGGCCAACACACACCTTGTGTTTCTTTCCTGAAAGAAAGAAAAACAAAAAGTTAATTACAAGTAAATATCACAATAATTAACAATAAAGGCTCTAATAATAATAGCAAGACAGGCTCAAAGAGTCAGCAAGCTGAAAAGAGCAAGTAGCTCGTATAGTAAGCGACTCAGCCAAGTGCTTAAGGGGCAGTGCCAGTTGGCACACCTAATACGAGAGCTAAAAGCGAGTGCCAAAACTAATCAAGCCCAGTGATTTTGTGGCCCACGTTCAGCGAATGTAAAACTAGAGTTTCAGTGAGATAAACCTGGGTAAGGGGCAGCCACCAGCTTCCCATACACAATTAAGGCAATGGAGGGTACAAACACTGAATTAAATAAATTAAGGGTGTTGCAAGAACAACAATATAGTTACTTTCAATCCCGATCAAAGGCTGAAAGCAAAAGAGGCTGAGCTTGCTACACTCTGCATAGTTATTCAGCACCTGAGGGGCGGCGCCTGAAGGCAGCTTTTATATTAAGCTCAGCATAATCCTATCACCTGACAGCGATACCCATTAGTTGATGGCTATTTTCGAATTGAAAGAGAACTCCACACAGGCACGACGTAGCTACAGTGGTTTGCGAAAGTATTGACCCCCCCCTTGGCTTTTTTCCTATTTTGTTGCCTTACAACCTGGAATTAAAATGGATTTTTATTTGTATTTCATGTAATGGACATACACAAAATAGTCCAAATTGGTGAAGTGAAATGAAAAAAATAACTTGTTTAAAAAAATTCTAAAAAATAAATAACGGAAAAGTGGTGCGTGCATATGTCTTCACCCCCTTTGCTATTAAGCCTCTAAATAAGATTTGGTGCAAACCATGTGTGATCTGTCACATGATCTCAGTATATCTACACCTGTTCTGAAAGGCCCCAGAATCTGCAACACCACTAAGCAAGGGGCACCACCAAGCAAGCAGCACCATGGAGACCAAGGAGCTCTCCAAACAGGTCAGGGACAAAGTTGTGGAGAAGTACAGATCAGGGTTGGGTTATAAAAAAATATCCGAAACTTTGAACATCCCACAGAGCATCATTAAAGCCATTATTAAAAAATGGAAAGAATATGGCACCACAACAAACCTGGCAAGATAGGGCCGTCCACTAAAACTCACAGACCAGGCAAGGAGGGCATTAATCAGAGAGGCAACAAAGAGACCAAAGATAACCCTGAAGGAGCTGCAAAGCTCCACAGCGGAGATTGGAGTATCTGTCCATAGGATCACTTTAAGCCGTACACTCCACAGAGCTGGGCTTTACGGAAGAGTGGCCAGAAAAAAGCCATTGCTTAAAAAAATAAGCAAGCATATGGAAGAAGGTACGCTGGTCAGATGAGACTAAAATTGAGCTTTTTAGCCATCAAGGAAAACGCTATGTCTGGCACAAACCCAATACCTCTCATCACCCCGAGAACACCATCCCCACAGTGAAGCATGGTGGTGGCAGCATCATGCTGTGGTGATGTTTTTATCGGCAGGGACTGGGAAACTGGTCAGAATTGAAGTAATGATGGATGGCGCTAAATACAGGGAAATTCTTGAGGGAAACCTGTTTCAGTCTTCCAGAGATTTGAGACTGGGACGGAGGTTCACCTTCCAGCAGGACAATGACCCTAAGCATACTGTTAAAGCAACACTCGAGTGGTTTAAGGGGAAACATTTAAATATCTTGGAATGGCCTAGTCAAAGCCCAGACCTCAATCCAATTGAGAATCTGTAGAATGACTTAAAGATTGCTGTACACCAGTGGAACCCATCCAACTTGAAGGAGCTGGAGCAGTTTTGCCTTGAAGAATGGGCAAAAATCCCAGTGGCTAGATGTGCCAAGCTTATAGATACATACCCCAAGAGACTTGCAGCTGTAATTGCTGCAAAAGGTGGCTTTACAAAATATTGACTTTGGGGGGGGGGGGGGTGAATACTTATGCACACTCAAGTTTTCAGTTTTTTTTATCTTATTTCTTGTTTGTTTCACAATAAAAAATATTTTGCATCTTCAAAGTGGTAGGCATGTTGTGTAAATCAAATGATACAAACCCCCAAAAAATCCATTTTAATTCCAGGTTGTAAGGCAACAAAATAGGAAAAATGCCAAGGGGGGGGTCAATACTTTCGCAAGCCACTGTACATTTGCAGATTACAGAATGTGGCACAAACTCTGTTCTTGGACTCTTCCTTCCAAGTTAGAACTCTGCTTAACATCCACTGTCCCATCCTGCTTCACTGAACCTTGGGACATTGGAATGACACAAAGTTCAGTTATTTCCTTTGAAGGGCAATATTTAATTCCAGCAATCGAGGACTTTTTCCAGGAAACTACATTGTACCCTGTGGTGTGTAAACCAAAACAAGTATACTTTCAGAACATTTTTGTTTTTGCTGGTATATACAGTAGTCCTTTGTACTTTGGCCATATGTAAGATCAAATGTTTCATGTTTTCTGATGGGCCATTTCTCCATTATATAAACACTTATCATTTTAAGACCTTAGTACCTAAACATTTTAAGCATCAGTTGTGTTTGTCAAAAGTTTGTCATTTTCGTTTTAAACACTTAATTACCTTGATTTTAATTGTGTTTATATTCTATTACATTGCACTTAAGGACTCTGATCTGTTACTATGGGTTTCTAGGCAGCACGATAGAAATCGTGGAAGTCATAGACAGGGTGATTCATATAGGGGGAATAAAACCATTACTTCAGAGCATGTCTTAGACAGGGGCTCTTGGAGTAGCCTTGCTGCTCACCATCCTTGGATTACTTTGTGTGGGGTTGTCTGCTGTGAACAGCACAGGAACATTGCCACATTACAGGGCAAGATTAGAAATGAGCGGGTGAATGTATCACCATTTTCATTTTGGGAAATGGCCTGGGTAACGAATGCAAATGGGCACTTTTTTTTTTTTTTTTTTTTTTTAGTTTATTAACTATTAGTTTACTGGTACTGGCATGTTTAAAAAAAAAAAAAAAACCTAAACCTTCATCAAACATCAGATCTCTAGTTAAGTGGATTGTATCCTTGCACTGGGATTAAAGGATCTGTAAATTTTAAAAAATAATTTACTGTGGATGTTTCACCTTTATTGGAATTACCCACCGGTTTATTTATGTATCAAATCCTATGCAAACACGCTTGTGCAATATTGCTCATTTTGAAGGTTATTTTTCTACTTTGTATCCCTTTTTTAAAAGTTAGTGCCAGCTTTAAACCACTTGAACCTTCAGTATGATATTTAGCACTAAGAGATGTGATCGTTATAAGATGGATGCAAAGTAGGGAAAAAAACTACTTAAGCAAAATTGCAAAAATAAAAATGTAACAATAGACAACTTATACAGAGCATTGAAAGAAACTTATCACTATTAACACATTTATTTTTGAAAAAAAGGCATATAAATATTGGACATTGCCCAGATGTTTTTGGTTTCTTTTTAATCACTCAATCATTCATCCTTGACCACGACACACTTGAGTGACTATCACTGAAGCGTATGCACTTAACCACCTAATTAGTGAGACAGTTGATTGGACACTGGATATGGAGTGATTTTAACTGTTGAATTGCATGCTTGAATAAATGTAATAAAGAAAATCACAGAACAAAAGCAACATGCCACATCTGTCAAGAGAGCAGCGCCTTCGTGCAACCGGCATGTAGGAGGCTGGACTAAGGCAGCGTACTGTGGCTCGCCATCTTGGGTGCTCACCACCAGCAATTTCAAACCTGACAAGACAGTATAACCAGACAGACTGTCAGTGGCAGGCCACGAACTGGGAGACCAACAATCACACCTGCCCAGGATCGATAGATCATTTTGCAGCATCTTCATGATGTCAATTGTTAATCAGCACAATAAAAAGTCACTGCACCTGCTCAAACAGGATTTGTCATTTTTCAATCACATCTAGTGAATTTTACCCAAATAAGTGATGTTTCTTTTTAAGCTCAGTATAGTTTCTACAAATATACCCTCTGCTTTTATTAAAGTGTGAACAAAAGGAATCTACTTTAATGGCTTACACTTTTGGAAGTATGAGGATCACCAATAGTCCTTTATAAACTACTGTATGTGTCAGATTGAGAGGATACAAACTGAATGGCAGGGATGTTCAGGTCATGACTGAGGTGCACTCTCAACAGTTATGAAGAGAGGCTCTCATATCTTCCAAATATTGCGAGTGTGACACACTAAAGTCAATAGCCAGAAAAATGTTATCAACATGGCAGGTGATGGTCAAGATAAAGCAGTTTGATTCACATTTAAGAAAAGCACTCATAGTAAACTACAAAAGAATTAGCTACAAAACAGTATCAAAAGAAATATGGAATACCAAAATTAGAGCACTAATCAAGCACTACCAAAGAACAAATTCAACTGAAACGCTTCAAAGAAGTGGACAGCCAAAGAAAATTACAGGTACAGTAGTACCTAAGATTTTGAAGAACTGTCAAAAAGCCACCT
The DNA here is from genome assembly GCF_017654505.1 of Polyodon spathula. Classification (NCBI taxonomy): domain Eukaryota; kingdom Metazoa; phylum Chordata; class Actinopteri; order Acipenseriformes; family Polyodontidae; genus Polyodon; species Polyodon spathula. The sequence continues at coordinate 46,666,135 of NC_054540.1, forward strand.
GAACACAGAAGAAAATCAATAAAACAGTCTACAATTTGCCAAGAAATATGAACAGGAATCTGAAGCATTCAACAATTCTCTGGTCCAATAACTTTTCTCCATAATGGACCACAATATGTTTGGAGAAAAAAAAAAGGGGGGGGAGGGAAGGTTTAAGCATTCAATGAAGGATACCTTGTGCCTACAGTTAAACATGGAGGTGGTTCAATCATGTATTTTAGCAGAAAGTCATGCGATTGAAGATTGAATGAATACAGCCGTGTATCAAAACATTCTACACAGTACAACGTTACCATCTGCTCGTAGGCTGATTGGCAGACAGTGTCCAACAAGACAATGACCCATAGCATAGAGCTAAGTCAGCTCTGGAATTCTTGAAGAAAACGTAGTTCTGGAATGGTCTTCGCAATCACCGGATTTCAATCCAGCAGAAGTGCTTTAGACGGATCTAAACAAAAAAAGTAGGCAAGCATTGCTATCCAATCTGTCTGACCAGAAGGAAATATGCAAGACAGAATGGGCCAAGATTTCACCAACATAGTGAATTATTCTAAACGTCTGACAGCCATAATAAAAGCAAAAGGAGTACGCACAAAATACTAAAGTATGGGTATGAATATTTGTCATAAACAAATTCTTTAATTAAATAAGTTTGTTGTTTTTTTGAGGAAGATTATTTGCCCTTAATCTGTTGACTTGGTTTATGGTATAATAAAGCATAACGTGCTAATGTGTGTCTGTGACTGTACCTCCAACATCCCAGTAAGAATAATTTCTTTTGGACTTATCTTTCAAACAGATCAATCATGGGAAACTCCAATACTGATAAACCAAGACTTTATCCAAAATAGAAGATAATTATACTACACCTAACGTGGAAATGTAGAAATGCTTTATAACCACGACCCATTACACACAAACACAAATTCTTAAGTCCGTTAAGTTTTAAACAATTAAAAACAATGTAAAGCCAGTTTTGTTGCACAGATCTGCTTTTCATGCATGTTTATTATTTACAAATAACCAAACTCAGTTTGAATGCGATTTTTATATCTACTGTAAATAGTATATATAAAATCAAATACAACTTCCCAGAATGAACAATCAGAATTATGATGTACCACATTTTCTACAGTTAGAAAAAAATAAAATAAACACATTAATCAAATCCTGTACAGAGCAGAGAAGCAGCAGCACATTCATCCTCGAGAGATTTATTCAATGAAAGAAACAACCTCATCCTCAAGACTTGACAGTATCTTACATTCCAGGTGTTAACAATGAAAGTGGGTTGGATTTCACTTGAACTAATGAAATCCATACATTTCAGATATCATCTTTAATAGCAGTTACAAGCAAGTGATCAAATACATTGCCTGCACAAGCACTGGATTACACAATTGTAATATTATATTATGTAATCTGGCATGACTTCCAATGTTACAATACCATAGATGGTGTTACTGGAAGCATCTATTTATCTGACAGCAGCAGCAGCACCACCAGCTGGTCAATCTGCATTACTGGAGATAAGTAATATTCCAAATATAAAATACAGAACTTACATCACTGTTTGGTATATTGGGTGTAACTGCTAAAATAAGACCAAGATCTGAACCTATTACTTTTTTTGCAGCATATCTTTAAAGCACACACTTTGCCTTAGGAGAGAATGTTCCAAATAAAGTGCCAATTTCCCTTAAAAAAGGGAAAATCTACCAATAAGTCTCCTAATGGGAGACAATATTCTAAGGGGTTTTTAAAAACATTAACACTGTTTCATTCTACATTTGCGTCAGTCGCCGCTAGAATGCTAGCTTTTCAAAGCTGATTCCACAAACAGACGCAAGTCCTACTTAGTGTAAAATTTATACATGCACCAATAATGATGCACAGCTATAAACAAATGATCAATTCATGATCAAACTACCAAGTCTAATAAAATAAGCAGTTCAACTGCAAGTACTTGAATTAACTTTCAATGTCATAGTATATCTTTTCACAAAATCTTGAAAGTTAAAAAGGACTAAAAGGTTATTTATTGTTTTTAACCTTAAATTCATTTGACATCAAAATCAACTGAAATCCTCGTTCCAAATTCTTGGTTGTAAAATCATTTTTAAATAATTTAGTTACTATAAAAAGTTACTGACAGATTCTTTTACAACCAAGAATTTGAAACCCACATAGCGAGTAACACAGCATTTCATAAATTAAGTTATTTGCTTTAACTCCATTAAAGAACATTGTGTCTGTCTTAATAGTAAACGTACGATTATTTTGCAATTGCAGTTGTGGCGATAAGCTCAGAAGAAACATATGTCGCATGCAATTATCTGGAGGTTAAAGGCAAGTTAGGGTGCCCCTGGTGCCCTCTTGGACCCTTCAAAATGCAATAGAAATATGTATTCTCTTGTTCAGAGTCAATATATAAAATCATGTGTCTTACCAACTAAAACCTGGTAAGACTCATTTTGGTTATACCACCAGACTGTGAAAACAGCATGCTATTACTATCTCCAGAAACCAGCAGTTATTTTTGGAGCAGAAGGCAATTGAATATAATTTTTAGACCCCCCCCCCCAAAGCACGAATATTAGATGGAAAAAATATAAAGAAATTTGGATGGTGATTCACTTAAGGCAAAACGTTCTTAAAGATGTTACATATAACAGTACCACTGAAACCACATTAAAACAGGATAGCGCAATAGCAGTAAAGACAGTTTTAACAAAAAAAAAAAAAGTGCTGTCACAACTTTTGGAACTCTTACTGAATGGTTAAACAATGTATGTGCAATAAACAGAAAAGGAAAACTAACTGCTATCTAGAGTATGTATTCCTAAATTTTGCCAAATGCAATCAATCTTTGCACTTCATCCTGCTTGGAGTATTAGGTCATTAAGATGTTAGAAAGGAGTAAAATAAAAGAGTGATAGCTGAAATGTTTTGACTTGTGACAGATATGAGGAATTCACTCCCAAGCTGTTTCAACAGTGCCTATTTTTTGGACTTAGGGCAGCTAAAGTAAATTTTATTTTTATTTTTTTTAAATTGTGCCTGCAAGCAGAGCCCCAAATATGATGGACATAGTATTGTGATGCATGCAGAAAGGAAAAAAAAAGAAAGAGCAATAACCTAAACGTCCTAAAAATTACTTAAAGGTAATTTGAATGTAACAAAATATGAATGGGGATAGCCAAATATATCTCTGATTTAAATGTAGTTCAATCAAACACTTTTACCAATTGTTACTACATATTAGACTTCTGGATTTTTATACAAACTACTTCATATTAAGATTCCCCAAATCTGTCACTACTACTTGTACAAAACATGTTAAATACGATTTTTTGTTTTAGTTTTTAATATATAAAACAGGACAAATTCTCTGAATAACATACTATTTACCATGCAAATAAACCACCTTTCCAAAGGGTAAAACAGTCTGGTTATTTGCAACATATACAAATGCATTCACTTCTCAGCACAAATGCTGACAAATGTTTAAACAAAATATGGTGTAAATGGGGAAAAAAGTATTACACAGCTTTTAAAAAAATCAGACTATCTAGATGAAGGGCTTGAAACTCACACTAGCACTGCAACCAGTCCTGGGTTTTAAAACGTCCCTTCTTTAGGTATATTATGATCAGGCCCTTGGTAAATCTCCTCTGAATTGATCACATCCATCACTGCATGGTAAACTGCAGGTTTACTAATAAGGCTTGTTCATGCAGCTATAAGGGAGGAACAATTAATTAATTAACTTCAAACTAACCATTTACAGAATATTTATTAAAAGTTATTTCTGAAACTGGGCACAGGGATACCGTGAGTTTCAAGCCCTATGAGGAGCATTTTGGCCAACTTCATTTATTTATTTTAACTAACATCTGCTTGACGGATGAAAAAACCTCTTAGAATGGTTACAGCACACCTGTTAAGTGTGCAATAAAATCAGCAGAACAGCTCTAATTAATCATGTACTCATAGAACATGGAATAAACCACATATTCCATTATACGAAGAAGTTGGTTACTCCTGACAGTCTCACGAAAATAGGATCTTCTTGTGCTCCCAATAATACCAGGAATGCAAGTTTAAAAAAAAAAAAAGCTAGGTTATATCTTTACACATGTGAAGGCAAATAAGTTAGGCCACTGCAATCTATTAATTAGGGTGAAAGTGAAGGGCCAACGTCCCGCCTCCCCTAACCTCACATATTTCCAAGCATGGTAAATGTTTCAATCCATAGTATAATAATAATAATAATAATAATAAATAATAATAATAATAATAATACTACAGTGCATTGAAAACTTACAGAAACCCTTGAAAAAGCTTTATATGTTTTGCTTTTTTTCTATTAACAATTAAAGGGAATGCATTTGTTTATGCAGATAGAACTCCCGCCACTAGGGTTAAGAACAAAGTTACAGGTTTTTCTTCTTTTGTTTTTTATTTTATTTTTCACTACAGCTAACTATTGCACAAACAGAAAATATGAAAAATACTCTAATATGTGGTCTTTATTAGACCACACTCTCTCGGTTGCTTGAGACCAAGACTGCCCTGCGGCAGATGGGACACGTTGAGTTTTCTGAAAGCCAGCGGTCAATGCAGTGGACATGATACTCATGGGAGCAGGGAAGCTTGCGCAGCTTGTTTCCTTCTATGTATTCCATTATGCACACGCTGCAAGTCTTTAACGCGTCATTCTCCCCATAATTCCTGGTGGAGAGGTTGTCGATTTGTTCTTTGGTGAGACCCCTGGGTTGGTCATCATCGTCGTCATTCAAAAGGAAAAAGTGTGCCAATCGGAGGAATGGCAACGACCCAGGCTCCTCTAGACTGATGGGACCCCGGGCTCCACGGCTCTCCCTTCCGGCCACAGTAGGTGAGCTGATTTCAGTGGTGGTGTCCCTGTGTTCTTCCATGGTTTGTGGCTCTGGGGTCTCCGGGACTGAGCTGTTGCTACTGTTGCTGGGTGTTTGTGACTCCGGGGGCTCCAACACAGGGTTTTGGCCTCTGTTGGAGTCCGAGTCACTGTCACTATCCATGAAATAGCTCAGCTCCCCAAAGCCAGTCATTATCTGCCTGATCATAGTCTGCAGGGCCATGGATGTTGCCTCACTAAGCCCTGCATCCGAAATTCTGCGGATCGGAATCCGGATGGTACTGACATAAGTCCGCACACCTGCCCTCTCGGAATGGGAGAAAGTGCGCCGGAATCCCCCTCGCTCACTCTCATACGTGTAGGTGTTGTTGGGGGTCTGCGAGCGGGACCTGGTGCGGCTGGCTATACTGTCCCTCTGCCGGTACTCTCCAGGACGGACTCTCCGCACCTGAAGGTCCAACATGATGGTGGGGGGTCTCCTCCCAGCCGCACTGGCCTCGCTGCTAGAAGCAGTCTCAGAGGGGTTCTCCAGTTCTCGAGAGGCTTCTACAGATTCTGCTGGAGCAGAAGCAGGAACAGGAGCAGAGTCTGTGTCTGCTTCTGCAGGTGAATTCTCCATCTGAACATCGTATTCCACAGTGCTCTGCCTTGATAACACATGCTGTCTGGTTCTGGAGCTTCCTTCAATCTGAGGTTCAACTGGAGAAGGTGGCGTTTGCAATGGCGTACTGCGGCGAGCCCGGCGCAGCAGAACCTCCCCTCCGAGGTTCAGTGGTGAGCGGCTCCTCTCGTTTCGAGCTCTAGTTCTCCTCAATTCTGGGCTTCGACTCCTGGCTCTTCGCTGTCCCCTCCGAGTGGGCTCCTCAACTTCGAGACTCTCGAGCTGTGGAAGTAAAACTTCTGGAGGAGTCTCGGGCCTGGGAGGCTCCGGCTCCGGCTGCAGCTCCTGCTCCGGCTCCGGCTCCTGCTCCGGCTCCGGCTCCGGCTCCGGCTCCGGCTCCGGCTCCGGCTCCGGCTCCGGCTCCGGCTGCGGCTCCGGCTCCGGCTCCGGCTGCGGCTCCGGCTGCGGCTCCTGCTCCGGCTCCGGCTGCGGCTCCGGCTGCGGCTCCGGCTGCGGCTCCGGCTGCGGCTCCGGCTGCGGCTGCGGCTGCGGCTCCGGCTCCTGCTGCTGCTCCGGCTGCTGCTCCGGCTCCTGCTGCGGCTCCGGCTGTGGCCCCGGCTCCCTAACAGGAGCAGGTGTCTCTGGCTCCGGAGTGGTGTCCATGGGCAGCTCCCCCTCCATCATCTCAGGCTGTTCACCATCCTCCCTCGGCAGCTGCTCCCCCTCGGCCCTGGCCTGTTGCTCTGCTAAGTTCCGGTTGATATTGATTTCCAAGCTGAATCTAAAGTCTCCACTGTTTGGGTTAGTTTGGCTCACTGCCCTCCACGACTGGTTCCCTCTGTGGCCACTTCTTGTAGTGTTTCCAGTTTGTCTCACAGAGTTCAACCAGTCTAGAATGGAGTCTCCGTTAGAACCATCTTCTGTGGCTTCAGGACCATCTTCTGCTACATTTAAACAAAAATCAGTGTCAATTGGAGAGGAATCTATTTTTGTTTTATTGTTTTACAAAGAAAAACATAAGGCTGTTCTCCACATAGAGAAGAGACTGTCTTGTCTACATAGTTTGTATACTTCATGTCAGTGCCCTAAATGCTAGAATACTGTTTTTTTTTAAATAAGTACACACACACACATACAGTACCAGTCAAAAGTTTTAGTACACCTGCTTGAAACCAGGTTTTTCATGATTATCTATGCTTTTAACTGTATAAACTTGTCTATTTCAGCCTGAAGCCCAAGTCAGTTAAAAGTCTGAAATGTGTATAACACGGTGTTAGAACACTGGCCTAAGTATAAAAGTGTCTTTGTTAGATGTTCTCTGAGTTAACTAGCATGTTACCTAATTCACCTTTTGTCACCAATTATTGTTAACAGGTGAGGGTCCATGATTACTATAAATATAGGTAGCATAGGCACAAGTTTGTCTGTAATTACTTTAAGAAATAAAGGTCAATCTTTAAGACAAATCGCAAGAACCTGAAGTACTTTGAAGCAACGATTTGAAGAAACTGGCACTCATGAGGACCGAACAAGGTCAGGCAGGCCAAGGGTGACCTCAGAATAGGAGAACAAGTTCATTCAAGTCACAAGTCTGCGAAACCGGCGATTAACTGCCCCTGAAATACAAGCTCAACTAAATGCTACTAGAAGTACAGATGATTCAACATCAACTGTTCAGAGGAGATTTCGTGAAGCTGGCCTAACTGGAAGAACTGCTGCAAAGAAACCATTGTTAAGAGTGCAGAATAAGAGGGAGAGACTTGCCTGGGCCAAAAAACAAAGAAACTGGATGTTTGAGGAGAGGAAGTCAGTCTTATGGACCGATGAGTCAAAATTTGAAATATTTGGGTCCAGCCGCCGAGTATTTGTAAGACGGAGAGTGCATGCATTCTGAACGTGTGGTTCCCACTGTCAAGCATGAAGGAGGCAGTGTCATTATCTGTGGTTGCTTTGCTGGTGACAGAGTTGGTGATCTTTACCAAGATCATGGCAAGCTCAACCAGCATGGTTATTATAGCATACTTCAGAGGCATGCCATTCCATCAGGATTACGGCTAGTTGGGCAGTCCTTCATTCTTCAACAAGATAATGACTCAAGACACACCTCAAAGTTGTGCAAGAACTATCTGGCAAAGAAGGAAAGTGAAGGACAACTCAATCTAAAGACCTCAATCCCACAGAACTTGTATGGGATGAACTGGACAGAAGTCAAAGCAAAGCTACCCACAAGTGCCCTACAATGCTGTTGGTATTGCTGCTGAAACTTGTTAACTGAATACCTCGTGTTTGTGAGGCTGTTATTAAGGCAAAGGGTGGCTATTTTGAGGAATCCAAGATTTAGAGACAATTTTCAATTTTTTTGAACGTTGCTTTGATACTCCTTATGTTTTGTTTTGTATATTGTAAGGTGTTTTCATTTTCAAGTATTTACAGAAACATATACGACGTATCAATTACGAAAAAAACCTAGTTTCCAGCAAGTGTACGCAAACTTTTGACTGGTACTGTGTGTGTGTGTGTGTGTGTGTGTGTGTGTGTGTGTGTGTGTGTGTGTGTGTGTCTATATATATATATATATATATATATACACACACACAGCTCTGGAAAAAATTGAGACCACTGCAAATTTTTCTTAAATCAGCATCTCTACATGTATGGCAGCCATTCCATTCCAGTGCCTGTGGAATTCCAAAACAGACACACCTCATTCTACTGAATGAGGTACTGATTAGTGGATCACCTGAACCAAATCTTATTTAACGAGGAAAAGTATAAAAACCACTCCTGTGGTCATCACTATCCTCTTGCAATAGGACCAGCTGGATGGCAAAACAGTGCTAGTAGTACCTCAAAAGTAATTGGAATAAAAAAATAACTATTGACCATGCCCAAAGAGTTGAAAAGGAAAGTTTTGAGTGAGGAAAAGAAGGGTTCAATTCTGGCTTTACTGGCAGAGGGATACAGTGAGCGTCGGGTTGCTTCCATCCTTAAAATTTCAAGACGGCGGTTCATAAGAACAAGGTCAAGCAGCACACATTGAGGACAACAAAGCTACAGACCGGCAGAGGGCGAAAACGACTCTCCACTGACCGGGATGACCGCCAACTCATTTGAATGTCACTCAGCAACCGTAGGATGACATCAAGTGACCTACAAAAAGAATGGCAAACGGCAGCTGGGGTGAAGTGCACGGCGAGGATGGTTCGAAACAGGCTCCTAGGGGCAGGGCTAAAGTTGTGCAAAGCTAGAAAAAAGCCCTTCATCAAAGAGAAGCAAAGAAGAGCCAGGCTGAGGTTTGCAAAAGACCATAAGGATTAGACCGTAGAGGACTGGAGTAAGGTCATCTTCTCTGATGAGTCCAATTTTCAGCTTTGCCCAACACCTGGTCGTCTAATGGTTAGACGGAGACCTGGAGAGGCCTACAAGCCACAGTGTCTCGCACCCACTGTGAAATGTGGTGGAGGATCGGTGATGATCTGGGGGTGATTCAGCAAGGCTGGAATCGGGCAGATTTGTCTTTGTGAAGGACGCATGAATCAAGCCAAGTACAAGGTTGTTCTGGAAGAAAACTTGATTCCTTCTGCTCTGACAATGTTCCCCAACTCTGAGGATTGCTTTTTCCAGCAGGACAATGCTCCATGCCACACAACCAGGTCAATCAAGGTGTGGATGGAGGACCACCAGATCAAGACCCTGTCATGGCCAGCCCACTCTCCGGACCTGAACCCTATTGAAAAACTCTGGAATGTGATCAAGAGGAAGATGGATAGTCACAAGCCATCAAACAAAGCCGAGCTGCTTGAATTTTTGCGCCAGGAGTGGCATAAAGTCACCCAACATCTATGTGAAAGACTGGTGGATAGCAGGCCAAGACGCATGAAAGCTTCCACCAAATATTGATTTCTGAACTCTTCCTAAGTTAAAACATTAGTATTGTGTTGTTTAAAAATGAATATGAACTTATTTTATTTGCATTATTCGAGGTATGACAACACTGCATCTTTTGTTATTTTGACCAGTTCTCATTTTCTGCAATTAAATGTATGCAAATAAATGTATTTCCCAATAAATGACTATTTTTATTTGGAATTTGGGAGAAATGTTGTCAGTAGTTTACAGAATAACACAAAAATGTTCATTTTACCCAAACACATACCTACAAATAGTAAAACCAGAGAAACTGATAATTTTGCAGTGGTATCTTAATTTTTTCCAGAGCTGTATGTATGTATGTGTGTATATATATATATATATATATATATATATATATATATCTATCTATCTATCTATACAGTATCTGATTATTGTTTTACAAATGAGATAAAGTTTAATTGTTGAAACATCTGATGTAAAAATGAGATGGAAAACTTATTTTGTATCTGCATAATAAAAATCACACATTTATTCACAGGTGTCTCCTAAATGAAAAAGTAAAATGGAAGTGTTGCTTTTAACAGCTAGGCTGCCATATGCATAGGCACGTTGCAAACCCCCCCAAAAAAAGGTTAACTGCAATTTAAAACCATATGGACCTTGTCCCCATATAAACATTTATAAGAATTAATGCATTTCAGCACCAAAAGCAAAGCTACACTATCAGCAAATGAAAGGACATACCCCTATTTTCTTCATTTCTGCTTTCTCCACTGTTCTGTTGCTCTGGTCTATCCTTAATTTGCTGTAGGCGACCCAGTAACTCTTCTTCAGTAATTTCACCTATATGATAAAAAAAAAAAAAGAGAATAATATAAGTGTCTCTTGTAATTTACGTTGTTTCCTCTGAAGGTAAAGCTGTGGACACTTTGTAAATCCTGTGTCCCAAAGCCAGATAACACATAAACAGCACCTCAAAACAGTTAAAATAAATGACCCCAAGATTAAATTGTTTAAATTCTTAACACCACAGCTTAATATATCACCTGTATAGACTTATTATTCAAAATGCATTTAAGTTTATTTACTAAACCAGGGGTGTGGAATTATTGAAAAAAATTCTTGTCCAAGGGACAAAACGATAGAAAAATCTACTTGCCCCCTCCCAGACTCAAAAAACACATACAAAAAAGTAGAATATGACCTATAAGATGGAGAGAAAGACACATCCTGTGTCAATTACAGCCCCCCTGAGTTATATTTTTATATCTATGGGAGTACCAGTTTGGAGTAGAAATATACTGTCAGATAAAATGCCACAATGCCATGCTCTATAAAATGGAACAAACATGATTAAATATGCAGCAGTCATAGAGAGCATGTAATGCCTGCAGCCCCCAATGGTTTCTACTGAATTCAATAGTTCAAGAATATTTCTCATAGAAATTCAATCTATAAGAAATATCAACAAAAGGCTGTGTTATTTGAACACATTTGAGGAAACCATTTTTAAATAAGGACACAAACAGTTGCACCTTGGGGGAGTTGATCTGCTTCTTACCAGGAGTGCCGAGCAAGTTGTTGTCTCTCATGAGCCGGTAGTCTTCCTCGCTCAGGTTGTTCACAAAGTGGTAGAAAGCCTCCTCTCGATCCAGCCGATCCTGCTGTCTCTGGCGCTGTGCTTCAGACTGCTCGCTGCCTCCTTGATCTGCGCTGTCCGAGTTCTCCATCGTCGAAGGGGGAGTCCTGCCTGCAATACAAATATGTCAAACATCAAATACAAACTATTACTTCTTCAAATAGGATATGGGTTCATGTTAATTGGAAATCTAATCATCCAAACATAAGTTTGCAATCACGATGAAATCCTAAGAGATTCGATAAGCTGTGCAAAAAATAACTACAGTAAAAAGGCGGTTTCCGGCGGCAGCTGATGCCGACATGAGAATGTTCCTGTCGGCTCCCAAAAAACTCAGGTCCCAATCAAATCCTTTGACGCAAATTGTGTGCATGTGTGCAACTATTCTGTAGCCCTGCCTAAGCATACTCTCACTTTCAATGAATAAGTTAAAAAGCAGGGGTGTCAAACTCAAGGCCTCAGAGGTACTTTATCCGGCCCCCCGCATAGTTCATTTATTACAGTGTAATTTGGCCTGGTCCAATATGCATCTATTGGGTTATTACACGCAATAACTCCAAATCTCATCAGCCATTAGAAAAGTAGCAGGAAGCTCACAGTCAAAGAAGCAGAATACAGTGAGAGCCAATCAGCCGTTAGACCCTGTAGTGACTGTTAAAAACGGTAATACCAGAAACAAAAAAAAAAAACAAAGCTCAAACTCTCAGTGTCCAAGAAAAGAAAAAAAAAATAAGGAAAACAGATTGTTTCAGGAGTCAGAACATTTATTTGTAGAAAAGCAAGAAAAATCAATTTGCTTTGCATGTAAAGGAAGTATGCAATGATGAAAGAATTCAATATAAGGCGCCATTATGAAACCAAAGAAAAATATGGCAAGTTTGAAGGAAAGCAAAGGCAAGAAAGTGGCCGAATTAAAAAGAACCCTTGATTTACAGCAGAACATGACAAAAAGTGAAAGTGATGCGGTAGTAATGACAAGTAACCTTGTGTCAGAGTTAATTGCAAAGTCATTACAGCCTTTTTCTGAGGGTGCTTTTGTAAAAGACTGCATGCTTAAAGTCACAGAAATAATCTGTGTTGCAGCTATGCATGGGACTACCACAGTAAAAGATATTTCAACAGTTTGAGAAGTGTGCACGCAACATGAAATTACAGTGGGAGAAATTAGTTGGCTTGACACAAGACTGTCATGTGTGGTGCGCAAAAAACAACACTTACCACTATTCTACGCCAGGAAGCTCTGTGTGGGAAGCTGCTGAAAATGGATCACATAATGGTCACAGCTGTGACCGAGAGAAGCCAAAAAAAAAAAGGGAGGCGGATCTGAGTAATACGCATAGTCCCTTCACTGCAGACATAACAGACATAAACAAACAAGATAGCTGCTTCCACATCCAGCACTCAAATAATGGCTTGGATAACATTATTGAGGAGTTTGGTGATAAATCGAGTGATCAGGAGATGATTTATCAGTATGCACTACTATGAAGAGAAATGTGATAAATACAGCAAACAAAGAGTGGGGCGGGGCTGGAGATGCAGTACTGAGTGGCCTGTTGCTATACAGTGCCTTTTAAACCCGTTATACTATGTATAAAATTACTTTTAAAACAGCACGGATAAAATAAACAGCTTGTGTGAAAATAAAATTAGACCTGACGTGCCTGACAGGCACCGAATAAATGGACCACACAGGGTTAACGTCCAACATGGTAATTTGCAGTGCAACAGCGAAGTTCGCTGGCTTAGCCATGGTGCAGTACTTGCAATGTTCTTTGAATTGCATCAAGAAATATAACTTTTCATACACAATAAAGGGAAAGATGCAAAGTGGTTGTGTGATTTGGGTTTTCTCAGCGATATAATTGAACAGCTCAACAATTCAAATGTGAAACTGCAAGGCTGTAAACAAGTCATAACTGAAACGTAAAGGCGTTTGAGCTGAAGTTCCGTTCATGGGAAAAACACATGCAGCACAGAAACCTTTCCCATTTCCCAACGTGCCAAGCTAGGTAGATTTAATTTTTCCTGGTAGTGCATTTGCTGCAAAACTAAAATGCGTTCCGTGCAGTACTTGAGCAGCGTTTTTCAGATTTTGCAAGAAACAGTTCCAGTTTTTTTCAAATTAATTTGACGTAGCTATGGAAACTGCACCAAAAGACGTTCAGATGGAACTTGAATTTCAGTGCAATAGCGCACTGAAGGCTGAGTTTCATTCCGTCTCGACTGAGCAGTTTTACCCATTCCTTCCAGCCAGGTTCATAAATGAGAACGCACAGGGCAGAAAATAGGTAAGATAAGATTTGTTTTAAATTAATAAGTCATATACAGAATGTGTATTTATTAAAAACTGAATAAAAACATGTGTTTGCTGTATCACCTACAAAATGCATGAATATATGTAAAAGGTGTATACTTTGTGGCAAGTGAATCAAATGTTAAATTAAGACATGGCCCTTGGTAAAATTGAGTTTGACAACCCTGAGTTAAAGCTTTACAACTGTACAAATACAGAACTACAAAGGCACATTTTAAAAGCCAGAATACCAAGGACAAACATCATCACAGAGTGGATGAGTGTATCAGGCAGACTGTTGAATATGAGCAACTGAAATTACAAAATCCTTTTCAACAATCTATTCCAGCACTAAGCATTATACAAAGACGTGGCATTTAGGTTAATTGTGGAGTACTCCAACAGCTTAACCTATAACAGCACAGACATGTTCTACAGAACTACAACATAAAAACTACTGTATCCCATTTCCTGAACAAACCATTAAATGAAATGCTACTTGCTGAACATGATCATACATCACTTTTACTGGGACAATTCAGGCTATCCCATGGGGACAAAGTTTTGGCTTTCCATACCCTATAAAACCAAAAGCAGCAAGCCAACTTAATGATAGGTATGTCAATTGATAAAAAAAAAAGTTTCAATATATTACCACACAACTGTTTCTACTCATTGCTATAGAAACAAGCCTAGCACAGTATGGTCCATTTCTTCTGTGATTATAAAATACTCCAGAATGTGCAGTACTAAACATTTGACAAGTTTTAACATTTGTCAATGTTTTGAGAACTATTACTACACTTCTAAATGGGCTTAAATCAGCCACATTGCTTAACTATTTACTTCCATTGTTGAAATGATTCAACAAAAAGTCGCTGTAAAACCAGAAGCACTACTTAATTCTAATTTGAAATTGAAAAACAAAATAAATACTCTCTTAAACGAACCCCAAACATGCTAAATTATTTTATTAAAGTTAATGTAATTCACCTTGCATCATCATTAACTCTAGATACTCAGACACCGTCTGTTCTATTTGTCAACAACGGCAGTTGATGTGTCAATCAATGTACAGCAATGCCTTGCTGGAAAAATCAATCTTTACCTTGTCTTCTAACAGACTGACCCTCTATGTTTCTAATCATTAACGAATGACAAACTATTTCTGGGATAGCCAGAGAAATGTAGTATACTTATTGTTAGTTTTATTGAGTCGCCTGATGACACTGGAAAATCAAATTTTTAATGAACCAATGGATCGTTGTTGTTGTCTTCCTCGCTTTCGATTTACAAGACGTGGAACATAAATGTACATTATAATGCAGCAGTGATGCATGTGCTGTAATAACAGTGCTCAGTTTATATCTCAAGTATATTTTAAGCAGTGATGCATGTGCTGTAATAACAGTGATCAGTTTATATCTCAAGTATAGGCAAGCTCGAAGAAAAAAAACAAAATGGCACCATGACTGTGAACCAGGCAAACTAGGTCAGAAAAAAACAACCACTTCAGCTTCATTCTGGCCTTCATCTCAGCACTGCTAGACCAATAACTCTACAGCTTCAGAAAACTAACAATACGTATAGCTAGCTTCTCTCAAAGTATAATCTCATCAAACAGTAATAACTTAAACATATTAACAGTGCCAACCTCAATCTTAAAAAAAAAAAAAAAAAAAAAACGTTTTAATCCAAACAAGTCACAATTTTATAGCTACACAGCCATCCTTTACACCGAGTATTCGGTGGTGCAGAAAACCTCACATTATAACGTGTTTTTAGATGTGAATACCTAACAGAAAATAAACAAGGACTTTCTATTTTAAACACCGTCATCGTTTCATTCTCAGTAAACGGTTGGTGAATTTTCGCAATAACTGTTGCTTCGCTAAATACGTTATTTACCTGCTTCAATCTGTCGCCGTTATTTTTATTAAAGCGTGATAACTTGTTTGTATTTTTGGGGGGGGGGGTTCGCCTCAGTCTCTCTTCGTCTTAAACTACCAGCGTCTCCATTATTCCTGAACGCAACGGAAGCGGGAGCGGAGATAAGGCGGAAACACACCAGGGCTAGCAAGCCTCGCGAGAGAGTCCACTCACAGTGCATATACAGCGCCCCCTATTGTCCGGAGGACCACCTCCTGCCTTTTATAATTACATCATTTTAATTACTGGATGACATTCATAAACAGTATTAAGAAACACAATACACAACTAAATGCAAATTCCCAAAATACTAGCTTTTTGGAAAGAAAATACTGAACAAATAATAATTGGAAATATACCGCACTGTACACTAATTCCTCCTACATGCATGTGCTATGAAATCCACTGTAATATTCTTCACGTGACCAAATCAATGTAATGCAACCAGCCACCGGTATATCTAGCTGATGTAGAACCACGGAGTTTATTTTGCAGCCAAGATAGCAAAATGATGCATTTAATCATAAAACTGATGTAATAATCAAAAATGCTATTATTACAGACCTACATAATGTGGAATAAAATTGTCATTGTATGATTCTATATCTATCTATCTATCTATCTATCTATCTATCTATCTATCTATCTATCTATCTAATATATATATATATAAATTATGCAAATTAAAAAAAAAAGTTCTGAACTTGTCCATAGCAAAAAAAATAATGCTAATATTAATTGACCTTAGCTTTTATTACGCTACGCAGGAACGTTCTGTCTCCCTCAATGGACTATGTGACAACATACCCAGGAAACGGAAACCACAGAGCTCAATAGTAGGAGAAAGAAAAAATAAATAAAATAAAAAGTTCCTTCTGTTCTGCAAAAATAACTGCAGGGTGTGGGCAAAAATCACAACGCAGGCGGTTAATGACAGGCTAGAGCAGCACCTAGTGTCCATGCGCGGGACTGCACGTTTAGGCAAATCATTGCCAAATGTAGAAATACAAAATACAATTTGTGTATGAAGTACGTGATGTTCATAGCTGTTATTAGCGGCCTTTGTTTTCATGTTTCTTTTGTGAAAGAGATTCTTCATCTCAAGTGACTTCCTGGTAAGATACATTTTAACAAATGTAACTTTAAAATAAAAAGGAACATTTAATTAAAGACTTTTGTTTACAATATGTATTATTATTATTATTATTATTATTATTATTTAGTTATAATATTAATAATACCTAAACTTAACTGAAATAGATTTCACGAATACATACAAACATATAAAAATTTGATCTTCCCTACGAATGGTTCCCTTGAATGAAAGTGTCGGAAGATGTAGGTTTTCTTTATGTTAATTTATGCATTTTTCTTCCTAAAAGTAAAGACCATTTCAATGCGTCGTTAAGGATACTTCAACTACATTAAAAGTCAAAAAGTGAACAAAGTTTTGGGGGGGGGGGGGGGGGGGGGGGGGGGGGGGGACACCTGGGGGGGGGGGGGGGGGGGGGGGGGGGGGGGGGGGGGGGGGGGGGGGGGGGGGGGGGGGGGGGGGGGGGGGGGGGGGGGGGGGGGGGGGGGGGGGGGGGGGGGGGGGGGGGGGGGGGGGGGGGGGGGGGGGGGGGGGGGGGGGGGGGGGGGGGGGGGGGGGGGGGGGGGGGGGGGGGGGGGGGGGGGGGGGGGGGGGGACAGGGTACACCTCAGAAAAATTACATCTTTTGTAAAATGTAATCTTCATCTCTGGTGTTGCTCTGAGTTCTAGTACAATAGTCTCTTCAGGTTTAAACTGCTTTGAAGTTGCAAACCTATTAAAGCCTGATTTTATAAATAAAAGGATATATGCAGTCCATGAAACTTTGCTATAGGTTCCTTCAATGAACAACATTGTTTTCCATCATTACTTCATTCAATGATTTAGCCCCACGTTACTGTGAGCAGCTTCAAATGTTATTTTAATAGCTTCTTTTACATTCTCCTTGCTATTTTATGAAGCTTGCAATCACTCTGAGTAGCTCTGAGTCCTGATGCTGCCATACTGAGTTGCAAGACTATCATTTTCTGTCTTTCTCTGAGCTTGTCTGAAGTATCCTAATTGCTGGGACAGAACAGCCATCCTCATTCCATTCAAATCATGTGATAATGTGACTTTTCCACTCAACTCTATATCTTTATTTATAGTATAACTATGCACATTAGAGCATGCACTTAAGCATCTGGAGTGTGTTTATATGAGACATAAACGCATGTGCTTGTATGCAAGACTATTTAAAACAAGAAAAAAAAAACAAAGATCAGCACGGTGCCACACTCTATCCAATCACCACATAGCCCACATCTAATCACAATAAATTTGTTTAGCAGTCTTACAACTATGCCCTTCCACCAAGATGGCTGACTTCCTGTACCATCGGCCCACCGACCTTACTAAGCGCCCTCCTGGTCGGGGGGTAGATTTGCAGTTCAGAGTCCTTCTCTCCCCATCACACTAAGTATAAGCCCAGACACCTATTTTGCAATTATACTGTAAAGAAAGTAGGTGGTACTGACACACCACAATAGAGCTTTCTCATTCTCTCAGTGTAGGCTTTAAAAAGACCATCACTTTCATCAAACAGATTCTTAGTAGACTGAAAAATACAACAGGAATAAAAACTGAGGGATTTTAATTTTAATTAAAAAAAAATATATATATATATATAATTTTCTTCTTTAATTAGCTGGTAATTTCTTCTTAGTGTAGCAATATGTTCTCTTCACTCTGCAGTGATTGTTGCTGCCAAGAAACTTTCTTAGGAAATAACAGATTATAAAGTTTATAATCTACAGTTAGTCAACTACAGTCCAGTACAACATTGGTGCCAAAAGACCCATAAAAGAATACACAACTCGTCATATATTGACACGAATGGGGTATGGCAGCCGATGACCGAACAGAGTTCCATTTCTTTCAGCAAAACACAAGAAACTGTGGTTGCAGTGGGCTAAGGAACGAAAACATTGGACACTGGAGGATTGGAAAAACATTGCCTGGTCTGATGAATCCTGGTTCCTGCTGTTTCACGCTGATGGGAGGACTAGGGTATGGAGAAAACCACATGAGTACATGCATCCATCATGCCGCGTGTCAACATTGTAGGCTGGTGGTGGTGGTGTAATAGTGTGGGGTGTGTTTTCATGGCACACATTGGGCCCCTTGATAAAAGTGGAACAACGTTTGAATGCCACAGGATATTTGAACATCACTGCCAATCAAGTGCATCCCTTCATGGTAGCAGTGTATCCATCTCCTAATGGATTTTTTCAGCAGGATCATGCCCCATGCCACAAGGCTAGGATTGTCCAGGAATGGTTCCACGAACATGACAGTGAATTCAGCTTACTGCAGTGGCCTGCCCAGTCACCAGATCTCAATTCAATTGAGCATCTGTGGGATGAGATGGAATGAGCTATTCGGAGTAGAGATCCACTACCAGCCAACTTAACACAACTGTGGGAAGCATTGGAGTCAACATGGGTCAGCATCCCTGTGGAACGCTTTCGACACCTTGTAGAGTCCATGTCTCGACGAATATAGGCTGTTCTGAGGGCAAAGGGGGGTGTAACTAAATATTAGGAAGGTGTTCCTAATGTTTTGTACACTCAGGGTTTATCACCTATGGTTTCTACAATAAATAAGCCAATCAAAAATGGGTCTGCAGTGAAGACTTATTTTTTAATCCCAAAGTTTATTCACAGCACTACCGAAGACCACTCAAAAGGTAAACATGGATGATTTACATTGGAAATGGTCCAGAATGGTGTGGAGTTTTCTTTGGAAATGGTGCAAAATTTCAAAAACAATAGAAAATAAAATGCATCGTTTTCAAGGGAGACAACATTTAAACAGCTGAATTAGGGACCAATGTAAAGCTAGGAATAATAACAATCCAGAGTAATGCTCCATTGCAGTAAAATGCTCTAAAGAATATCCAGCTATGGCTTATCCCAGAACACATTCCCATACTGCGATTTTAATATGTCCCTTTGTGCTAGTGTTGTGCTGATGTATGTGTATCTCTAATTCATTATTGTCAAAGAAAAACCCCACCTACTTCCTTTTAATAGCATTCGCTTTGAAACCCCCAGAAGGGGAGAATGCTGTGCTAGCAAGGGACGAGTCTTCATTGGCCGAATGGCCTTTTCTTTTTCTTTTCTTCTTCTTTTGCTTTTGTTTTTTTGCTTGTCCCATGCTTTGTCTGCAGGATTCCCCAGTGTTAGGACTCATGGGAGAATCCCATATGCATGTTTATTACTTGCAAAAGCTGCTGGAAGACTTTCTGAGAGACAGACCACAGTACAATATGTTGCAAAGCTGTTGTCGCTATTGCTGGTTAGGCTGTAGTCGGGTTGTAGTTTATGTATGGGATTTTCAAATATTTATGTACAGTTTCCAACCTCACCTGAAACTGTATCAAACAAAAGAAGACGACTGTTAAGTGTAGTTGTGCAGAATGCTCCTTAAAAGCTGCTGCCCTGTGGGTGAAATAATGTCAAGTTCTCTGAATAATGTTTCTTTAAATATAGCTATCTGCAGGAAATCTCAGTTCAATGTTTAAAGCTACCAGGGTGCCATCGATAGTTTCCACTGCAGAACCAGTTTGAAGTAGAATGCAGAACAAAAAAAATACATTAAGATTAAATACAATAATTAAACCAAACAGCTGCTGGTTCTTAAAGAGGTATTAACCAAGATTCTAAAGGAGGGCCATTACACCAGCAATATGACCCCTCTTTCTCCTGTTGAAGATCTTGTTGTTCTTT
This sequence comes from Polyodon spathula, assembly GCF_017654505.1. Lineage (NCBI taxonomy): Eukaryota > Metazoa > Chordata > Actinopteri > Acipenseriformes > Polyodontidae > Polyodon > Polyodon spathula. The sequence goes on from NC_054540.1 coordinate 46,686,173, forward strand.
TCAGTTTGGAATATGCAGCTATTTTAAAGAAAATGCTGTAAAAATCTAATTTGTTGTAGCTCAGTTTCACGCCAATGGTCTAGCTCCAATCAGACCATGTGACTTACTGTACCACACAGGAAGTATTTAAAGCATTTAAACTAGAAAGGAAGGGGGGAGAAATCAACAAAAAAACAGAAGGGAGACCGCATCAAAACAAGAACAACAACTCAGGTAAGACAACCATTAAATGTATTTATCTAAATGCTAGAAGTATCAGAAACAAAATTCTAGAACTTGAAGCTACTGCACTAACAGGTAACTATGATGTGATAGGTGTTACAGAAACGTGGTTATCTGAGAGTGATGGGGACGAATATAATATTTGTGGGTATACACTGTATAGGAAAGACAGGCAGGACAGAAGAGGAGGAGGGGTAGCGCTATACATAAGAAACAGTCTTGAAGCCCAGGTGTTAAACCTGGACAAAGAAAATAAAACCGAATCAATATGGGTCAGAATAACAGACAAAAATTCAAAAGGCATAATAATAGGAGCATGCTATAGACCGCCAGATTCAGACGGTGAGCACAATAATCTGTTATACAATGACATTAGAAATGCATGTAGCAAAGGAGAAGCCATACTAATGGGGGATTTCAACTTCCCCCAAATAAAATGGGAAAACCCGGTGGGTATCGCGAAGGATGAAATAGAAATGGTGGAAATGACAAATGACTGCTTCCTAACACAATTTGTGAAGGCACCCACTAGAGGGGAGGCATGCCTTGATTTAGTCTTTTCAAATAACGAAGATAGAATAACTAAAACAGAGGTCAGAGAACCACTGGCAAACTCAGACCATAACATGGTCTCATTTGAAGTGTTTTTTAAATCCCCAAAAGTAAAGACTAAAGTTAAGGTTTACAATTTTAGAAAAGCAAACTATGAAGGCATGAAACAGAGACTAACAGAAGTAGATTGGAGTAAAATAGAGAAAACACCCACAGAAGAAGGATGGTTGTTCTTCAAAAATGTAGTACTAGAGGCGCAAAACAATTACATCCCTAAAGTAGACAAATCTAAATGTAAAACTAAATTGCCAAAATGGTTTAATAGATCAATTAAAAAAAATATTCAGCGAAAAAAGGCACTTTACAGAGCATTAAAAAAGGACCAAAAAGAAAGTACGCAGAAAGAGTACACGGAACTGCAAACGCAAGTCAAAAAGGAAGTTAGAAAGGCCAAGAGAGAAATAGAAATGAACATTGCTAAGGGAGCTAAAACCAATTCCAAAATGTTTTTCCAATATTACAACAGCAAGAGAACATTCAAAGAGGAGATTAAATGTTTAAGAGATACAAATGGCAAAATCGTAGAGGAAGAAAAAAAAATAGCAAATATGTTAAATGATTACTTTTCACAAGTTTTTACAAAGGAAGATACTGACAACATGCCCCACATGTCATCCAGTTCCTATCCAGTTTTAAATAACTTTAGCATAACTGAGGCAGAAGTGTTAAAGGGACTAGGAGCTCTTAAAATAAACAAATCCCCTGGGCCGGATGAGATCCTCCCAGTAGTACTCAAAGAAATGAAAGAAGTAATTTACAAACCGCTAACCAAGATCATGCAGCAGTCTCTTGACACAGGGGTGGTACCGACAGACTGGAAAATTGCAAACGTAATACCGATCCACAAAAAGGGAAACAAAACTGAACCAGGTAACTACAGACCAGTAAGCCTGACTTCTATTATATGCAAACTTATGGAAACTATAATAAGATCCAAAATGGAAAATTACCTATATGGTAACAGGGTACTGGGAGACAGTCAACATGGTTTTAGGAAAGGGAGATCGTGCCTAACTAACTTGCTTGATTTTTTTGAGGATGCAACATCGATAATGGATAATTGCAAAGCATATGACATGGTTTATTTAGATTTCCAGAAAGCTTTTGACAAAGTCCCGCACAAAAGATTAATTCTCAAACTGAACGCAGTTGGAATTCAAGGAAACACATGTACATGGATTAGGGAGTGGTTAACATGTAGAAAACAGAAAGTACTGATTAGAGGAAAAACCTCAGAATGGAGTGTGGTAACCAGCGGTGTACCACAGGGATCAGTATTAGGTCCTCTGCTATTCCTAATCTACATTAATGATTTAGATTCTGGTATAGTAAGCAAACTTGTTAAATTTGCAGACGACACAAAAGTAGGAGGAGTGGCAAACACTGTTGCAGCAGCAAAGGTCATTCAAAATGATCTAGACAAGATTCAGAACTGGGCAGACACATGGCAAATGACATTTAATAGAGAAAAGTGTAAGGTACTGCACGCAGGAAATAAAAATGTACATTATAAATATCATATGGGAGATACTGAAATTGGAGAAGGAATCTATGAAAAAGACCTAGGAGTTTTTGTTGACTCAGAAATGTCTTCATCTAGACAATGTGGGGAAGCTATAAAAAAGGCTAACAAGATGCTCGGATACATTGTGAAAAGTGTCGAATTTAAATCAAGGGAAGTAATGTTAAAACTGTACAATGCACTAGTAAGACCTCATCTTGAATATTGTGTGCAGTTCTGGTCACCTCGCTATAAAAAAGATATTGCTGCTCTAGAAAGAGTGCAAAGAAGAGCGACCAGAATTATTCCGGGCTTAAAAGGCATGTCATATGCAGACAGGCTAAAAGAATTGAATCTGTTCAGTCTTGAACAAAGAAGACTACGTGGCGACCTAATTCAAGCATTCAAAATTCTAAAAGGTATTGACAGTGTCGACCCAAGGGACTTTTTCAGCCTGAAAAAAGAAACAAGGACCAGGGGTCACAAATGGAGTTTAGAAAAAGGGGCATTCAGAACAGAAAATAGGAGACACTTTTTTACACAGAGAATTGTGAGGGTCTGGAATCAACTCCCCAGTAATGTTGTTGAAGCTGACACCCTGGGATCCTTCAAGAAGCTGCTTGATGAGATTTTGGGATCAATAAGCTACTAACAACCAAACGAGCAAGATGGGCCGAATGGCCTCCTCTCGTTTGTAAACTTTCTTATGTTCTTATGTTCTTAATACCAGGAAGGAACGGTTTGGTGTATCTAGGCCCGGTGATTAAGCAGGTATTGTTAATGAGAGGTAAGAAAACTGACTTTAACCCTTTCACTCCATTATCACAGCTAATTACAACTTTTTAAAAACTAGATTAAAAATGTTTTTTTAATGCTGACATCAGTATAAGAAAAATACTTCCCCCTAGGCTTGCTCTTCAGTTCATCTTTGAATCGTGAGATTCCAGACCTTGCCTTTCTATTTACCTCAATGGGCTGAAATGTCAAACCAATATAGTGCCACCCTTTGGGAAAGAATCCTGACCCCTGTGGTTGGAACAGGTAACTTAATGCTTTATTAAAAGCTACAGCGTGTTTTCTGGCTTGCAAGGCATTTGGTTTTCTCTAAAATGCTCTATCAAATCCAGCTGTGGCTTATCCAGACAGGATATAGATTGATCAAATCGACCTTTTAGCTACATAGCAGTCCCCACTGTGAACACTGTTTGTCTGTCTGTTTGTGTGCTACTGTACATATGAGGGGGATCAGCTAGAACAAACTGACCACAATATTTTGATTTGTAAAGAGTCACCTATGTTTAGGGGTCATTTCATAAACCTTACCTGATGTGCACTTCCATCACCATATTGGTCTAAAATGTGTTAAAAGAAATATGTTATAGTAAGCACATGTTTTAAAACACAATACAATATGTTAAAGAAACCTCTGTTTATAAGTCAAGCTTTCAGGTCATTTTTGCACTTCTTTGGTCATTTCACAAGATGTGGTATAGTCCTTACCCCTTTAATGCCAAACTTTCCTGTCATTAAAAACAAGCTGCTTTCCTTGATTTGACTGACATGTTTTCAGCCAGTAGACACTGCTGAGGTGAAATGACCGCGGAAGTGAATCAGCAGCAGACTTCCTGCGAATAAGGCATGTAAATTGAGAACTTTTGTTAACCCTGTGTAGTAACAGATGTGATGTTTTAAAGCTGTTTGCTGTGTTTCTTTCAAAACTGCACATCTGAAACCTGCAGTAAACGGGTAAGATTTCTGGAATTATTTTGAACTAGTATCACGTTAACATTTTACATTCTATACAAAACTTATAAAACTACACACAGTTATTTGAAATAAGCTGCTTAGTAGAGTTTAATTTTACATTTTTAATACAGGATACCTATTGTTGCCATTTTTAGTAGTAAGAGTTAAATTCGGCATATGAATCGGACTGGCAATAGAGTTTCTCTATGAAAATAAATAGGCATATAGATGTTCATTGTGTCACAGGTTTATGCATAATGAATGTGTTTTGAATTTCCCAGTAATTGAATTTTCTCTTCAGCTGTTCCAACTCCTGTGTTGTTTGGAAAGGGAGCTAACTGTGTTTCTTTTGCATAAAAATTCTGCCTGTGTGGATTGTGCCAGCCATCTGTCTTCATTCTGAACCATGCATGACAATCAGAGCCACATACTCCTGTCTGGGAGTATGTTTGAGAATATCTGACAGGAGGAAGTGAGGTTTGGTGGGTACTTACAAATGGACCCTGAATGGTCATTATGAACAGGACAAGGTGTGCAGTTGTACTGAAAGAATGCAACCAAGTTGCAGCCTCAATCACCAACCCCCTGAAAGAAAACGCACAGGAAGTGACAGGTGTTCTTTATTTAAAGGAGCTGTAGATAACAAGTAATTCCATATATCTTACCTGTCGTGCACATCCATTGGCTACACAGGTCTCAAATGAGCAGCGCTAAAAGAAACACATTTTATAACAAGCATGTATTTGAATCTGAAAACTTCTGGTACTACACTAGGGTAAAGAAAGTTTCAGTTTGTACACCTTCCATGAAATCTGTTACACTGGGACTTCCTAGGTCATTTCACCTGAGCAGTGTCATCGGGGACAAAGCATCTTACTGGCTGCAAAGCATGTCAGTCATTAGGGGAAGCAGCTGGTTGGTTCCTCACAGGAAAGAAGGCAGTGAAAGGGACAATTCTATAGATGAAATGACCATGAAAGTGCAAGGCAATCAGAAAATCTTGCATAATAGGTTAAAACCTATGTGGACACTTTGAATGATGACCAAACCAACTTGTTTTGTCCAATTAGGTCATAAATTCAATGTCAAGCACCAAATTATATGGGATCCAATAATTCTCACTGGGCTACTGTCCAGTTTAACATCACTCTCTTGAATTTCACTGGTGATCAATCCCAGTTTTGGGATATTGACAGCATTATGCACACATTTATTTCTGGGACGAAGTTAGTCAGAGCAGCAAGGGTCTGTACAGGTGTTAACACAAACTGAAAAGGCAAGGGGAGCATACCAGGGGAGCAGAATTCATATAACATAAACGCAATTTACCTGGTCATAGTCCGGTCAAGGTTTCTTCAGAGTGATACACTGTTACTAGTACAGGGTAATGGTGTTCCAGTGGAGTGTTTCAATGTCTTATTTTTGGATGCAGCACAGGATTGAGTAAAAACAGGAAATTTAAAAGCACAGTCTTTGATATTGTGCAAAGTCCCGCAACCTGGGTGTCCCTTAAGATTTACAAACTGGCAGATCTGAGTGTAGTGAAAATAAAGTGTGATTTCTTAACTACGCTCAAATCTGGCATTTGAAAATGTCACAGATCAAAGTTCTCTCTCGTTTTTAAACCTAATTTCAAAAAGAAAACTGTCTGCATTATTGTGTCCAATTATCATGTACATAAGACCCTCAATATAGCCTCTCGTTAAAACACTTCCCTGAAGTCTCGAGTTCTTGTCTCGAATGTGCAGGTGGTATGAGGATAGGGTTACAACAAGAGTTTCTGTCGCCTTCCACAAAACAAAGGCAAGTCTGTGAAAGGTTTGAGAAGGAGATAGACTTTGTATTGAAGTTACTAGCATCTCTGCTTGATTAGTCATTGTATAAGCTGAATAAATCTTTATTAGAGAATGTACTAAGGTTTAGTAAGTCAATGCACCTGCATGGCTACAATGTCTAATGCGGGTGGGAACCAGAATTGTTTTGCTAGCTCAAGTGATAGAGATTTGAAGCAAATGGAGTGATGTAACAAAAACAATGTGGGTTATTGGGTGAAGCAAAGAAGAGGTAATGAAAGATGCAAACATTAAGTACTGTATAAAAAGGCTTGTTTCAAGGTCTTTGTCCGACCACAGGAAGGAATGAAGGCTGCACACTGTTGTCTCTATGAATGTAACGCGCAAACAATGCCTTTTTTGTATTGCTTGCTGATTTTGATGTTTAATTAAAGTATTAGTATTACAATGGATTAATTGTTGTATTGGGTGAATCACTCCGGGTTAATCCACAAAATAAGACTCACACCAGTGAGCCAGCTAACATCCCCCTATTATTTAGCATTGATTGGATGATTGTGCTGCAGTTGGGACCAATAGGCAGAGAATCTGAAAGGCAGTGAGTTCAGTGAAAGCAGATTGTTATTATTGAAGGAGCCACACACACCCAAAGTACTCATGGAAGCTATATAAAGTATAGCTATGCCCTTATACAATGGCTGCACCAGCCACTGTAGAAGAGATAGAAAATAAATGCTGAAGTTCCTAACCCTATCATATTTTGCTGTGATAAAAGAGAGTTTCGAGTTCTTTCTCCAGTTTTGGTATCACCTATAGGCTGAACAAATGTGTTTCCGAAAGAAGAAAATTTTACTAAAATTCAGCTAAGGAAGAGAGGTTTGCGACAGAAGCACAAGGTCACACAGCAATGGAAATAATATACCGACACTATAATAATACAAATATACACATATGATAACACCTAATAATAGCACATGGGAATATTTTTCCCCCTTCAGTAATATATCAGTGCCAAAATATCCTCTGGTTCAATCCCTGAAATATTAGTGAAACAAGGAGTCCAGAGAGTAAGAGTATAGTGACAGTCTCTGTGATTGAACAGAACAACCAGGCAAGGTAGATTTCCACTGAGAAATCCAGTCCTCACCTTGCCATAGCCTCAAGTCAAAACCATATCAATATTCCTTATAACACATTCAGCACATGTTGTCAGTTTGTATTTTTGTGCAGAGTGGAGCTGCTTTGAATAAAGATGGGATATCTAAACCAGGACAGGACAGGCATGGAGTGGTGTGGTAAAAAGAACAGGATCGGACTGCTCTGTGTTAAGAACAGCAGAAATGAACACAACAGCAATCCAGCCCAATAAGCCTGTGCTGTTTTGGTTAATTGTCAGTATTTTACTCCTAGTTTCATAAAAGGATAAGAATTCACGTGCAGTAATTATTCGAGTTTGAAAATCTGATTTTTTTTATCACTTATTAGTACCAGCAACATTATCGCTTGTTCCCCTTTTCTTTTGTTGTTTGAAATACAGCATGTTACAAATAAATTAACACATGGGTCAGAATATATTTTAACATAATCAGGCTTATATTATTGTAAATGATAATATTTATTTACCCTTGTGCTATTCTATATAATGTTTTATACTTTTTTCTCCCACTTTTTAGAAATCCTGTATTAGCATGAAGCTTGTTGTTTGAATTCCCTTGTCTGTATTTTTGTCACAGGGATTGTACTGCTAGCACTGCGGATGCTGTTTGTTTCAAAATAACACTTCAGGAAAATGTTTTCATGTAGGAAGGCATACTGTTTATTTAAGGAATGTATTTTTTCATGTACTTATGTATGAACATGAAAGAATACAAGGATATATTTGTTGCTATAAAGCGTTCTATTACCATGGTAACAGAATGTATTAACATCTGTTGCCTAATTACATCCTGTGCTTTTCCCAAGTATACAGTAGCTGCAATTAGGCCATGTGTCCTACACAGGAAGTGATTATATGTCAAGATGCTGCAGTAGCTTTACCTGGAACCATTGTATAGACAGTGATCACTTTATACCACGTCTTTCAGACAGGCCTTCAATCACTGACTTCTCCTTATGCAGACTGAATAAGCCATAGGACAAAAACACAAATAATGACATTTACAGGGTATTTGGATGGAGCAACCCTTTGGAATCCAAATTTAGAATAAACAGTATTGCAAGTTACAGTCCAAATATTCACAAGACTAATAGCTTAATAACAAATCTGGACTAATAACAGTCTAGAACAATTTCATTAATATTGTATGTTACCGTGGTAATAAAATGCTTTATTGCAACACATATACTCTTGTATTCTTCATGTTCATATGTGGGGACTTGGAAAAATATATTCCTGTGATACATGCTTTTGTGCATCACAACACATTCCTATGTGGCTCTAGAAAGAAAAATACACACAAAAATAAAGACACAGAAATTCAACCAAGCAGTGATGGCAGTTCTGAAACAACAAGGTTCATACTAGAAGAATTTAAAGAAACCTTTTTTAATAGAACAGGAAAATGAAAATGCAAGAAAAAAACAAAGTCAGATTTGTTTGGTGGGAAAATAAAGGTATTGGGAAAAACAGACCTTTCTGTCTTTGAAGAAACATGTTAAATGATAATATACCCCTATGTTAATCTTGTATTTTATTGATAGAAAGGTTTTGAAGAACAATCCTTGTGTAAATCATTCGTGACCATAACTACGTTGCAATGGATCTGCAGCCCAGTCTGAAGGAAAGCGACGTGGCACGCCAATCAGGATTCTCAGCAAAATTCCCACGTTTCCACTTGTCATGTCCTGAGCTTCTGTTGCACATTCTGGAAGAGGCAGCCAGCATCTTGAAGAATATGATGCTTTTCTTTAACAACACCAAACCACAACCTGTCTCCTCAATTTACATTTATACACAAAACATGACCCTAGCTCTTCACAGGTCAACTTAGCTTGCCAGAAGTGCTTACCTTCAAGATGAATCCTCATATGCCTAGAAATTGCCTTGAGGCAGTGTTTTACAAGCATGGCTGGGCTACTACAGGGAGGGGTATGGGGGGGGGATCTGGCAGCCAGAAGCAGGCATGAAATAGACAGACAGAAAGAGAAATGACACGAGCAGTCATCCATTATAGAAGACATCTTAGGTGAGGCATTTAGTATAAAACTCCAACCAGCCTCTTCTGTTACTTGATAATTGCAGCTGAGCAACAGAAGAGGTATTATAATACTATGATGTGAGAAGCAAACTGTAATCTAGACAGTACATCTCTGGAAAAGCAGAACGTTTATTCAACAGAACGCTTATTCTTCCACTGTAATATATGAGCATAGGCACACACACATAATGGCGGGTTCTGCGGTGAAGGAAAGAACATTATATTTGGACCTGATTAGGAAGCTGATCCTGATCAGGAAGTTGTTCTTTTTGTAAAATGATTCTCTAAAACATTTTAGTAACAATTGCTATAGTCGGCACTAGGATGCTTTTTGCTGGTGGAGGGTGGGGGTGGCGGTCTCACAGGGGGCAACCCTAATCGATACATCGGCTCTGCTTCAGGCTATGCAGACTCATTTGTGATCGAATAGCTTCATAAAACAGCGTAGCAGAGCGCCTTCCGCCCCAACACTGCATCAAATGTGTAGCTGGAAAATTATTACAATGCTTTGCAGACATAAAACAGCAGAACTCTTAAAAAAGGAAAGTAAAAATTCAAACACAACTTTGGTGCTGCTGAAAATTTAGTATAATATCTAAGCAGATGAAACAGTTACATTTTAAATTCAGTGGTTTAAAATACAGTTTCATCATCATAAATGCTGTATTCTTCCTTTTTTGTTTTTTCAGAACACTACAGAACAATTTCTACAACAAAGTAATGAAGAAAATATTTCAGCCTGTTTGAAAGCAGCCTTCAAAAGCTCCTTTTTATTTTTATATTTATTCCATAAACATTATTACAAAACTCAGCAAGTTAACAATATTACATTTTCACCGCACAGGCTTAATCACAAATATTTAAAACCTTTGCAACAATTACAACAAAACAAAATAATACTAGAATAATTTACATGAAAACCTATAAAACAGCAAAGAGTTCACAAATTTGTGTTGTATCTTTTTTTTTTTTTTTTTGTATCTTTTTTTTTTTTTTTTACACCATAGCACTACACTCTCACAAGATTGGTCTTATTACAAAATTTCAGACAAAAAGATTTTAAATTGATTTTTTTTCCTCTCCATTTGTATTTTGGTTTTTAAAACCAGAAACTTGTCATTATGCTTCCTTTTATAAACACCCTGAGGCGCAAAAAAGGGTACCCACACGCACACACACAAAAACTTCACAGCACTTTCTAAGAAAAATATACACTTACAAAATATCTTACAAATTGGCACACTGAAAAATATACAAGATTCTGCAAGATGTAATTTAAGTTCCTTAATTAAGAATCCCTCTAGGAACAATATATTTATAAAGCTTAATTTTAAAAGAAAAGAAAAAAGGCAAAATGTACTTCCAATGAATGTCAAAACCAAAGTACATCAAACATAAAACTTATCGTACATTCTTAAAAAGGGCACAAGCTGTGTTCTTTTGTTTTTTCTCCAGAAGTGGTTTTCTTTAGCATCATTAATTAGCAGCAGCTCAACAGTGGTACCTCTGTTTATTATGGTTTATTTTTATTTTTTTTTTTAAATAAAAGTTCACATTGGAGTAGTACATTCAGTTCTCAGTAGGCAGGAGTCAAAAAGGCCACCCACAGCCTGTGCTGCAGGCAGATCAATGCTGCATCACACATCTCGATTTACCCCCCCGGTTTCAGTTTAAGAAGCTGGAAAGAGAAAAAGCAAAATGATCAGTTGAATGCGTTCTCCAGGTACAGCACAGGGTTTGTTAGGGTTATCTTCTTCCGACCCACAATGACCGAGCTCTCCACCACAAGGACCTTCTAAGCTGTGCTTTTCCAAGAGCTTACAGGCTGATCCGGCCTCCCAGGTTTACAAAACAAAAAACAGTACAATACAAATATACAGCATTTGAGTATCTTTCCTTTACTTTATTCTGTAATAGGCTGTAAGAGTTTGTATTATTATTATTATTTCCCTGGCAATGGTCCTGTCCCTACCACGTGACGCAACTGAAACCAGAGATGCAACAATTAATTGATTATTGATCACTGTGGCTTTTATTTTGCCAGCCTCAAATCAGCCTTTATTGATCGACTAATCATCCTGGTTCCCTGCTTGGAGGCTCACGTATTTATTACATTACTATCAGTAAGTGCCTCTAATGTTAGTTTATTTGCTATTGTTTCAGTGAGAAAGCATTTGAATTACTTCCCCTAGGTGTGTGAAACCTGCAGTGTGCACAGGCCTGCTGTCTTCCCTGAAACTGAGATGGCAGCTGCTCCATTAACAGCTGGCTACAAAGAGGAAACCCTCTTTCACGTGTACCTAAAACCTTGTCTAAGAGAGATGACATTTTTCATATGCAACATACAAATAACCCTGGATTATATTCTGTATAATGTACATTTTACTATGGTCGGGGCCTTTTACTTGCTGTAAATTCTGCATTGAACTGCAAGTGACCATAGTAAATACTGCACACTACTAGAACCACCTTGCAATAATATTAAGCACCTTGAAGTACATGATAGTATATACAGCAGATACTTGGAAAAGCAGGGTAGTTCCCTTTAACATGTTTGAAGTTTTTAAGCATTAATAAGAAATAAAATATCTTAAAAACATACACCGTGTAACAATTTTTTTTTTTTTTTTTGGTTCCTGGGTAGTAAGTGTTATTTCCTAATTGCTTATGCCTCAAAAGTATAGAAAATGGCTATTATTCCCCACAAACTTTGCTTTTGTGACCAGGACAGTGATATTTTGAAATTTACCTATTTTCCAGAACATTCCAGATTGATTCAATGCTGAGTAAACTTGGAATAACTTCTAGAACTTACTAGAACTTTCCAGTAATATACAGCATAAATACAGGGGCCTTAAGCCCACCAGTTCAGTTTAATTCCAGCTGCCTAAGTGGATACATATCTGCATTTTTCTGAGATGGCATCAAGAGACTGCAAGCATCCGGCAGACGCATTTTGCTATGTCTGCGGTCAATTTATCAAGACAAGAGCGAAAAAGTACTCCGTGGAAGCATCTGCTAAGATGTGTGAGGCCTACAAGGCATATTTCGGCATGCCTGTTGGGGATCAAGACAAACCCTGGGCACCTAATTTCACCTGCGAGCACTGCAAAAAAACTAAACTAATAACTAAAGTAAGATGGACAATTGTTGCTCGGAATTTTATGTTATAAAATTTGTTAATTTTTAAAATTGTAAAAGTTTTTAATTTTAAAATGTTTTACAATTTTCAATGTTATTGAAAAAATATATTATATATGAAAAATGTTGCGAAAATCTCTTACACATTAGTCATGGGTGAAATAAATGTATTTTTGTACGATGGTACAGAGGGGAAAAGAGAGCCATGAAGTTCGCTATCCCAAGAATTTGGCGGGAACCCACTGACCACTCAAGCAACTGCTACTTCTGCATGGTGGATCCTTCCAAATGTCGGACTGGCAAGAATGCACCTGCTATCACGTATCCGGACCTTCCTTCATCCATCGCCCCGGTGCCACACTGCCATGAGCTCCCCGTACCCACTCCTCCGGAGAGAGAGCAGCCGTCTTTAGAAGAGAGCAGCAAGTCAGAGAGCGAGGAAGACGTTGTAGATCCAGATGACAATTTCAGAGGTGGAGCTGAGGAGAGAAACCCATACTACCCCAACCAAAAAGACCTCAACGACTTGATTAGAGATCTTGGTCTCACCAAGTCCAATGCCGAGCTTTTGACGTCTAGGCTCAAGGAGTGGAACTTGTTGGATGAAAGTGTGCAAGTCGCAGATCAGAGGAAGCGTCACCAACCTTTTTCCAGCTTCTTCACCCGTCAAGATGGGCTCTGCTTTTGCCACAATGTGACCAGTCTGTTCGAGGCAATCGGAATAGCCTGTAACCAGAATGAGTGGCGCCTCTTCATTGACAGCTCATCCAGGAACCTCAAAGCCGTGCTGCTCCATAATGGTAACAAGTACCCGTCTCTTCCCCTGGCTCACTCGGTGCACCTCAAAGAGGATTACAACAGCATCAAGACCTTGCTGGACGCCTTGAAGTATGATGAGTACGGCTGGGAGGTCATAGGAGACTTCAAAATGGTGAAATTCCTGATGGGTCTCCAAGGCGGTTTTACCAAGTTTCCCTGCTATCTTTGCCTTTGGGACACCAAGGGACACCAAGGTGCACTACCACAGGTGGGACTGGCCACAGCGGACCGAGTTCTCTGTGGGGAGGAACAACATCAAGTGGGAGCCACTGGTGGACCCCCGGAAGGTGCTGATGCCACCACTGCACATCAAATTGGGCCTTATGAAACAATTTGTCAGAGCTCTAGATAAGGAGTCAGCAGCCTTCAAGACCACAGTAAAGAAGATCCTGGAGTGCAATGAATTCCCCAAGAAGCTCACTAGTAAGGAGAAAGAGGCTTGGAACACCTTTGTTGCAGAGGTTCGGGGCTTCCTGGGCAATCACAAGGCCGAAAACTATGTGGAGCTGGTTGAGACTCTGGTGAAGAACTATGGCACAATGGGCTGTAGGATGTCCCTCAAATTCCATATCCTTGATGCTCATCTTGATAAATTCAAGGAAAACATGGGAGCGTACTTGGAGGAGCAAGGCGAGTGCTTCCACCAGGATATACTGGACTTTGAACGCCGCTACCAAGGACAGTATAACAAGACCATGATGGGAGACTACATTTGGTGGCTGATTCATGAAAGTGATTTACAGTATAATCGTAAATCTCGAAAAACTACTCACTTCTAAATCTTTTGCAGTCATTTTTGTATTACTTTAGTATAAATACATGTTAACTTCGATTCATATGCTGTTTTTTTCTGACTTTATGTGAACGAAAAGACCGTTTTCTCATTGGAAATAAGTACATTTCAAAATATCACTGTCCTGGTCACAAAAGCAAAGTTTATAATAGCCATTTTCTATACTTTTGAGGCATAAGCAATTAGGAAATAACACTTACTACCCAGGAACAAAAATTGTGTTACATAGTGATATCAATTGCAGATCACAAAACAAAGCTTCACTAGTTATTCATGTCTTCACTACACAATCAGTCAGTGTGATTCAACATGGACCCGATCGTGATCAAACCAACAACTCACACACTGCCTTGCAAGTATTCAGACCCTCTCAGTTTTCACATTTTGTTGCTTTAAAGTTTGCAGTCATGACATTTTGAAGTAGGAATTCATATGTGTTCTATACCCAACCTACTCCACACATTCAGAGCAAAAACAAAAAGAAAGTAAACAGATAATTAATATGAAATTCACGAGACATGAGCTGGGGGGTAGAGATAGGGCAGAAGAAGCAGAAGGGAGCAGTAAGTAGGACAGAGTGCCAGCTAGAAAGGACCGGACCTAGGATAGAAGAGCAGGCGAGGCCCACTCTAGTAGCAGACACAAGCTAAGATAGAAAGTGGTCACTGACTGAGGGCGGCGATGCCGACACGATCCCAGGGGCGAAGGACCTAGCAACCGAAAACAGGATACAGAAAGTGGTCACTGACTGAGGGCGGCGATGCCGACACGAGCCCATTGTCGCAAATAACGCTGAATCAGCTAGGCTGGTCAGTAAAACACTGAATCCTTTTGTATGGAGAATCTCAGTAGCTAAGGCTCATGGTTCATCAACTGATTCAGATTCAGTTGTATTGAGTTTGCCCACTAATGATGATAAACAAACTACAAGTTAGGTGCCTGCTGATATGAAAAACACTAAGTTTTGGCCCCCTACTGTATTCTGGATGAACGGCATCCCTTCTAAAGTGTCTCCATGTGAGCAGAAAGAAGTGTATAGTAACAATGTGTACAGATCCAGAACTACTGTACATGGTGCAGAAGTAACCCTGACACATAAATTAAAACATAATTCTCTTGTTAATTGTGCATGTAATATGTGCCAAAGCAAGTCATCAGTGACTGGGCTCAGACTTTGTCCGGCATTTAAATGTAAACCCAAAAAGATATTAAGAGGATTGAAGGTCACTTAGTAAAATGGGCGCATCTGAGAAAATTAGAATGTGAGGAAGGTGTCCCTGCTAAGTGTGTACAAGTGTCTTGTAGGTACGAAGTCAAGGCCATGGCGACTCACACCTGTGATGCAAGACGATGGATTCGAGAGCCTATTGTCGTGTTCACTGAGCCTACCCGAGTGGAACCTGAGACCGAAGTGGAGTCCTGCTGGGAACGAGCTGAAACACTTGACTTTGTGCCTATTTAAAATGAAATGTATTAATGCAATAATATGTGTTATAATCCTTTGTACTGTTTGTATAATCTTTAGTTTGGAAAATTATGTAAGTGTTTAATCAAAAGTAACGCTTAATGCTGTTTTAGTCAGTAATTGTGTAACTTATGTATTTTCTTTATATAAAATCATGCAGTAGAAACTGGTATAGTTTGATACAAGTGGCCAGTTTTTAGGAAGTTTCTTATCAAGATGGACTTGATTCCCAGAATTGAATGCTAAGTTTCTGCAGCACCCTTTTTAGCCTAAGAAAATGTTGTTAAATGTTGAAATAAGGTTTAATATGCTTGCTTTTTACTATAAACTATTTGTGCGTGTACAACCATATGCTTAACACTGCCTGTTATAATAATATATATGAAATTGTTTCTCATCAAGATAGGTTCGCATTTAAAATAGTTAATAATCGTGTTCTATAGGGAGTAAACTGTCTAGTTTGACTCTGAGTTAAAAGATGATGCAACATAAAGGGATATTGTTTGAAAAATAAAATAAGAAGCTTAAAAAGGAATTTTAAAAAGAATAGAAGATGGGTTTTAAGACGGTAAAACTTTATTCTGGGATATTTGGCATGAAGAGTTCTCTTATCAAACAGCATCAAGGTTAGAGAGTGTCTTCTCACCATAGAAAAATTGGAAAAAACCTTGATTATCGCTGGAAATTGGAAAGCTAAGTGCACAGCTAGAAAACCGTTTTTAGCTGGTTTGTGTGCCGCTGAAAAAAACAGGAGGTCGTCCGCAGTTCAGCTGAGTTCATCTAACTGTTCTATGGGTATTCTTAGCAGCATGAACTTAGCTAAAACTACTGAATTCGTGCTGTTGGAAAGCTTATGGGATAGTATTACACTTGTTCCCTAGAATATCTGTTAAGCATACGCCTGTAAAGAGAGAAGGAAAACTAATCTGAAGAATAGAATGGCATGAGGGAATATATTATTAGATATTAATACATATAATCAACATAATCATAACTAACAGTGTTGTATATATTTCAGACAACACTCATTTATTCAAAATAATATTATTCCCTTTGCCTGCACATATGAAATAAAGGAACAGCAAGGGTCCTGTGGGGACAACAAGAGTCCAGTTAACTATGTTTCACCTAACTTTTTAGATAGAGGAGGGGTCGAGAGATGAGCGGGTGGGATCATGATCGGATATGTAGACCAGGTGTCGTATCTTGAAAAATTGCTGACACAAGGCTCTAAATTTTTAGGCTGTTGTGTGCCAAAGAGATAAGAATTAGACCTGATAAAGATTCTCCATGTATTCCTATGGAGACGAATCCTATAAAAACTCACACTTTTCGCAAAGGGGTACCACATTCAAAAGACCTTTGTTTGACAGGGTGAAGTGGTCCATCACTTGCAGGTCTCCAACAGACTGATTCCTTTGTTCACGCTACTTTTCCTTATAATAGGAGGTAAGCATATTACTAACATTATTACATCTTACATGTATTGGTTGTATTGCTATAAGGTTTTGAAACTATGTTTTGGTTTTAAGAGAATGTTATATTGAATGAAACTGAAATATAGGAGTGGGTGCTTGTAGACTGCTTGTCTTGGAATTTGGAGGTCTGATCAACCTACCTTTTTCCAAATATTAAAAGCATTTTAATAAAGCGAAAGAGCATTGCTCTGATTCGTAAAACTTAAAATGAATGAGTCTTGAGTGTCTTTCTTTCCGATTAAATAAAGGTTATATGGACTTACAGCTCGTCCAGTGCTCGAACACAAACCACTAGGAGTTTATAATATCTCTGTCCTCCTAACGTCTCCCGAGTTAAGAGTGTGTGCAGAGTAAATAGAAAATAAATAAGACAGAATAAAAAGAGTAAGTGAAAATCTGCGAAACGCAGCAGACGTGACACCAGGGCCGAAGGACCTAGCAACCGAAAACACATATGAGGGTTATGACTCGCGGAGCCCAGAGGAAGACGGTCCCGGAAGACTGGGACACGAAAGGAGATAGAGAGGGAGAGGTACCCAGCGTCTGAGACTTCTGTAAAGGGGCGCTCGTTAGACCCCCAATTGGCCGAGACTTCACGCTGCCAGGGACCTGAGATAAGAACAAGGCATAGAGGTTAGTATGGGACTCGAGCATGAGTAGCCACGTCCTGAACTGAGACAGAGTATAGAACAGAGCCTTAAGTGAGGAAGATAAGCGCAGGAGCTGCGAAAGAAAAGAGTGTGGCCGGGGGTCCGCTCTGACTCACACGGTGAGAACCCCCCTGAAGGTCAAGGGAGGCTGAAGCCTGCCCTGAGGTCGGGGAAGTAATGATCACTTGCCCCCCAGTGACGACCGATGTGAAGGCATGTACGAGAAGGTGGAGGAGGGGAGGAGGAAAACGAAACGCTAGACAGCAAAGGTGCAAGTGATCAGGGCTTAAATAGAAAATAGGTACTAACTGACAGGAAATTGGAAGCCCCCTGCTGCACGCCTCCTGAACTATGCAAGCTAACATTAAAAATAGAAAAGTCATGATTGCATAAGTATTCAAACCCTTTGCTATTGCAAACCTAAATTAATTCAAGTGCACAAAATGACCTTAACGAGCCACACAATTAGTTGAATAGCCTCTGTCTGTGTGTAATATTAGTGGTTCTCATGATTTCAGAATTAAAACAGCTGTCTCTGAGAGGTTCCTTTGTCAGGTAATGAATTTCAAGCAAAGACTCAACCATGAAGACCAAGGAGCTTTCAAAGCAAGTCAGGGATAAAGTAATTGAAAAGCACAGATCAGGAGAAGGGTACAAAAAATACAGAATCTCTGAATATCCCTGTGAGCACAGTCTACTCAATCATCAAGAAATGGAAGGTGCATTGCACCACCCAGACACTGCCTAGATCAGGCCGTCCCTCCAAACTGAGCAGCTGGGCAAGGAGGAAACTAGTGAGGGATGCCACTGTGTGGCGAACGACAACTTTGAAAGAGCTACAGAGTTCAATGGCTGAGATGGGAGAAAATGTGCATCAGTCAACAATATCCACAACACTTCATAAAAGTAGGGTGGCAAGAACTAAGCCATTACTAAAAATAAGCCATCTCAAAGCCCACATGGAGTTTGCAACAAAGCACCTGAGTGATCCTGCAAAAAATGTGGCAAAAGGTGTTGTGGTCAGAAGAGACCAAATGGGAACTTTTACGTTTGGCACAGACCCAACACAGCACATCTCCCAGTCAACACCATCCCAAGAGTCAAGCATGGTGGTGGCAGCATCATGCTACAGGGATGCTTCTCCTCAGCAGGGACTGGAAAGCGTGTTAGGATTGAAGGAAAAATGGATGGAGCAAAGTATAGGCAAATACTAGAGGAAAACCTGTTTCAGTCTGCTAAAGACTTAAAATTGGGTCGAAAATTCACCTTTCAGCAGGATCCAAAGCACAAGGCCAAAGCTACACTGGAGTGGCTTAAGAATAAGAAAGTTAATATCCTTGAGTGGTCCAGTCAAAGTCCTGACTGGAATCCTATTGAGAATTTGGAAAGACTTGAAAACTGCTGTCCATAAATGATTCCGAAGCAACTTAAGAGATCTTGAGCAAATCTGCCACAAAGACTGGGCACAAATTTCACCAAGCCGGTGGGCAAAGTTGGTAGAGTCTTACCCCAAAAGACTTGCTGCTGTAATTTGCTGCCAAAGGTGCTTCCACCAAACGGGTCTGAAAACTTATGCAATCAACATATTTCAGTTTTTTTTCTTTAGTTTTTGCTGACATTTACTGTAACTTATCTTACTCTTAGACGTCTTCAGTTTGAGCATTCAAGATTTTAATAAAATATTAAGTTTAAAAAAATGTGTATGCATTATTTTGTAATTTCACAAAATGGTACACCATAAGAAGGGTCTGAATACTTTTGCAAGGAACTGTATATATCGTTTGATTGATATATATATATATAAGTGGCTCTCAAAAGCATTCACCCTCCTTCCACATTTTATTGTGTTACAACATGGAATCAAAATGGATGTAATTAGGATTTTTGCCACTGATCAACACAAAAAAAGTCCATAGCGTGAAAATAAAATCTATAAATTGTTCTAAATTAATTACAAATACAAAACAGAAAATAACTGATTGCATAAGTATTCACCCCCTTTGTTATAACACACCTAAATAAGTTCTGGTGCAACTAAATGTCTTTAGAAGTCACATAATTAGCTGAATGGAGTCCACCTGTGTTCATATGATTTCAGGTTAAATACATCTGTCTCTGGGAGGTCCCACAGTTGTTTAGTACATTTCCTAACAAAAACTACATCATGAAGACGAAGGAACATTAAAAGCAAATCCAGACTAAGGTTCTTCAAAAGCACCAATCAGGGGTAGGATATAAGAACATTTCCAAGCATTGAATATCCCCCGGAGCACAGTAAAGTCCATTATTAAGAAATGGAGAGAATATGGCACAACTGTGAATCTGTCTAGAACAGGCCGTCCTCAAAAAAGTATCCGGGCAAGAAGGGCACTAGTCAGGGAGGCCATCAAGCGGCCTTTGACAACTCTAAAGGCGTTACAGTCTTACACAGCTGAGCTGGGAGACGCTGTGCATACGGCAACAATAGCCTGGGTGCTTCACAAAACTGGCCTTTATGGGAGAGTGGCAAAACGAAAGCCATTGTTGAAAAAAACTCAAATCAAATCTCGGCTAGTTTGCCAGAAGGACCAAGGACTAAGACCAAGTGGAAGAAGATTCTATGGTCTGATGAGACCACAGAGCGCCTTTACTGGATGCGCCACCCAAGAGCTCCCTTCAAGCCCTTTTCTTTAATCACTGCACTTCCCTACTGTTTAATTTTTCTAAATGAATCTCTCTCTCTCTCTCTCTCTCTCTCTCTCTCTCTCTCTCTCTCTCTCTCTCTATATATATATATATATATATATATTCGTGTTCGTCAGTCTATTTATCCAGTTACTTTCTTTTATTCTTCTATATGTCACATAGTCTAATTGTAGCTTTTCTAATATTACAAACTTTACATCATTCACTGTATGTCATGTCCTTGACTGGTGAAGTGCTGCACTATTGGTTCATTCATTTTTTTTATTTCTAATTAATGAAAGGTGGTTCTGAATTCTTATATAAAGTTGTTCCAGTCTCTCCAGCATATTTTATTTCATCAAATTTTACACAGGCTATTCCATAAACAACATTGCTATTTTTAGAGTAGATATTAGTATTTCGTGGATGTGTTGTTCTTATGTTTAATTATATTTTTACTTTTGTCCATGTATTTACAAACTTTACATGTACCAGTGCAAGTATTTGTAGAACCTATTCTGTCAATTATTCTTTTATGTTTACTGTGAACTAAAATATCACCTAAATTAGCTTCTCTTTTGAATGCTACAATTGGGGCATGAAGAAATACTTTTTTCAATTTTTCTGAATTATGCAGAATCCGCAAGTGTTTCCAAACTATCTTAGAAATATTGGGCAAAAGTTTAGAGTAAGTCATTACTAATGGGACTCTCTTGACCTTTTTATCTCTATTTTTACAATCTAGAAGATCATCTCTTTTTAGTTTATCCACTTTTCTTAACAATGTCTATATAATTCTTTCTTTGTTATCCTCTTTTAAGATTTGTTTTTAATACATGTCTTTGTTTTACATAGTCACTTTCTTTAGAGCATATTCTTCATATTCTTATTCCTAGACCCTTTGGGATTGCCCTTTTAGTGTGTATTGGATGTGCAGAGGACATGTGTAAATACTTTACAGAAGAGGTCAGTCTCAGTTGAACCTTTGTCAAGTTTTACTACGGTATCTAAAAATTCTATTTTTCTTGTCCATTGAAAGTCCACCTTAATATTACTGTGTATTTCAGATTCTTCATCATGTGTCCAAACCCCCAAAATATAATCTACAAAACCAAATGTATTCTAAAGGTTCTCTTTCTGATTTTCAAAGTAATTCTTCTTCCCACTTCCCCATGTATGTACTGGCAAAATGCATTCCTAACTTATCCGCAATTTCCTTAACCTCTTTTACCGATTGTGACAAAGTGCCCGCCCCTGTGTGTATTTTCTGTTATATGTTTCGTGTGGTTTGTTAAATGTTGGTGTATAGTCATTGGTACACAGGATATAAACGGGTCTGTGTAACATGAGTGTTTAAAATGTATATGTGTATTTAGGCACGAGGAATGCACAGCACTTCACGTGCAAGTAAAAAGTAATAATATGCGAGCACTGGGAATTGCACTTTATTAATTCACATGCAGTTGTACCGCAACTCCAATTGAATGATTGATTAGCAGTCGAGTCTCGATACAGCTGCATAAAAACAGCATGTTTTCACTCACTCGGGGTTGTGTGTTCGGTGAGTGAAGAACGGGATTGGAGACAGAGGTAATAATAAGAATTAGAATAATCGTTAAATCAGCTCACCGTGTTTGTCTTTATAGTTCGTTTTGTTTGTCTATTTATTTTGGCCTCACGTGCCGTGTGCTGTTTTTGTTACAAACCTTTTATTTTCTCTCTGTTTCATTATTAAACTGCGCATCAGCGCCTTCACCATTCCTAAAACCTGTGTTCTGAGTTAGGTCCTGTTTCTGGTCTGTCGTCACCCACTGCGGCCGTCTTTGTGACACCGATTTATTGATCTTATTGCTTTTAACTTCTTTATATGTATCCGTATTCTTTAATTCACATTCTACACATTTCATATAGTCATCTATGTTCACTATCACTATTCCCGAACCTTTACCTGCTGGTCTTATACTTGCATCATTTAACAACTCAGTCATAGCTTGCTCTTCAACATTGGTTAAATTTACATTTTTTCTTCAGTCCTACTATAATTCCTTGTTTAACTATTTCAATATACATGTCTAACCACTTGTCTCTTCCATCCGGAGGAGTCCACGTGCTTGTACTATTAATCTTAATCCCATGATCATAATTACCCTCTGAATCTGAGATATTTTCATTGTAAAAATATTCTGCTAATCTCATGCGTCTCTCCCACTCCTTTAATTTGGTGGCCAGTTTATCTTTATCAATGTATTTTTTAGTAGGTATAAATATAAGTCTAGACTCAATATTACTTTTATGCCAGCGGGACTCAACAGAAAAGAATGAACTAATTAATTCCAATAGTATAGGGGATACTGAAGATCAGAAAGACTGCTGTCATCTCTCATGGAGTTGTTATCAGCTTGTATATAAAATATTTCATGCATTCATATTCATAATATATTTGTGTGCTTCCACAATTTGAAAAGTATTGAACCTCATAACATTCCCACAGTCTGACAACCAAAGAGCAATTTTTATTAGTTTACAGAAAATACTTATACAATACTGTATAAATGTAATAATACAAATTACACAGTCATGAACCTGTGGAGAGGCCTTCACAGCTGAACCATAAATCAACAATGCAAGGCCTGCATAGCAAGTGGCAGTGCCCTACAGGTAAGATTTGTTATGTGAGATTTAATTAGATTTACATGCTTTAAAAACACTAGTATGACCAATATTCCTGTAAAACCCTGCAAGCTAAATGTGCACTGTGTTCTTTTCGTTGTCATTACAGGCTCCCAGCTCCAAATTTCTTCTTTTTTTTTTTTTTTTTTCTCTGCAGCCATGACCAAATTGGCATATTAAAGCAGTTCTGATTACCAGCTATACAGAAAGAAATTCAGTAATCCCTAGGCCTCTGATACATGATCGTATCCACTAATCTAACAATTCACAACAGAAAAGGCTTGTTCCTTCCCAAACCAGGTTTCAGAGTGGAGATAACAGGCTCATATTACCCTGTTACAGGGCTAGGGATAGTCAACCCTATATTTTGGCATTACAACACAGCAATATAAAGACTACCATTAAAAATCCAAACTGAAAGGAAACATGCTTCAAAGTCGTCGTAACTAGCAAAAGAATGTAACAATCTTACCTGTCATAGGTGCTTTCACACAGAGGAGTTATGACGGTTCAGAACCGCCACTGAAGCAGCTTACAGGTCTGTGTGAATTGCCTATACCGCCACAGAACTGTTATATTTTGTGCCGAGGTGGTTCAGAAACTGCATTAAACCATCATACCTGCCAGCGTGAAAGGCTATACCGCCACTGAAGCGCTATAGTGGGTATGGTTTCAAATTCAACATGCCACGTCACAATAGCGTAGGCAGGTAAGGGGCGTGCATGCAGTGCTTAATTTGTGCTGGGCCCCAGAACCACTGGGTGCGCAGAGTCATATTCCCGGTACCTCTAGTTAAAAATGCTTTCTTTTTAAAATCTCAACACAGTTGTATTAAATCTGTAAGTTCTTGCGTGCGCTAAAGAAAGACAGTCCGCTGCCACGTTTGAAGCCTACTTTAAATTACTTTACGATTCCAGCTTGAGTGCCTTTAAGTAAGATGACACTCGCTGCAACTCCATTGTCGTTTTTTATACACAAATAAGCTTACTTGATTTGAAAAAAGTCATGAACGATACAAGCAACTTCTTACACTACTTGCTTTGATTGAATGAGTAGGATACAACAAAATATGGAAGCTGAACATCAATTTCAACAAAGAACAACGGCAACTTTTTAATGAAAATAAATATTGTAGTCTAATTCAATAGGAACATTAGCCTGCTATATTATATTAAACCGAAACAATAAAAATAATAATTTAATTAATAGAGAATAAAAACGTACTAAGTTAACAACTACCTAGCCCAAAGTTTAATTAATTGTTTGTGTAATCTAAAAGTGGCTTCTGTTGCATACACATCGCTGATAACAGTGCAGACCGTGGGTCAAACCAATGTTCTTGTTAAGATGCGTTTCTTTTTTTTTTTTTTAATCAATGTTGTCCTTCTGGAGTCCTCTGAATGCTTTTAATTTGTTTGTTTTTTAAACCATTTAAATGCAAAACTTGCATACAGCCTTTTTTTTTTTTTTTTTTTTATTATTTGCCCTGCGGTTGCCTTTAATTAATTTCTCTGCTTGTACTACTACTTTGTATACAGTACCAGTCAAATGTTTTTCATGATTATCTATGCTTTTAACTGTATAAACTTGTCTATAAACACTTAATATTTCATTATATGATACATGTACTTATATAAACTGATAATCATAAGTGAACTGCATTCAAAAATTTTTTTTTTTAATGAAAATGTAACTCTTGTCAATTTCAATGAAATGGTCACCCAAAGCAAGGAGATTTCAGTCTGAAGCCCAAGTCAGTTAAAAGTTTGAAATGTGTATAACACGGTGTTAGAACAATGGCCTAAGTATAAAAGTGTCTTTGTTAGATGTTCTCTGAGTTAACTAGCATGTTACCTAATTAACCTTTTGTCACCAAATATTGTTAACAGGTGAGGGTCCATGATTAGCATAGGCATAAGTTTGTCATTCCTGAATGTAAGGGAGCAGAAAATGGAAAAATATGCTCAGTTAAGCAAAGAAAAAAGAATCTGTAATTACTTTAAGAAATGAAGGTCAATCTTTAAGACAAATCGCAAGAACTTTGCAAGTGTCTGTAACTGCTGTGGCCAAGACCATAAAACAATTTGAAGAAACTGGTACTCATGAGGACCGAACAAGGTCAGGCAGGCCAAGGGTGACCTCAGAATCAGAGAACAAGTTCTTTCGAGTCACAAGTCTGCGAAGTCTAAGAGTGCAGAATAAGAGGAAGACACTTGTCTGGGCCAAAAAACACAGAAACTGGACGTCTGAGGAGTGGAAGTCCGTCTTATGGACCGATGAGTCAAAATTTGAAATATTTGGGTCCAACCGCCGAGTATTTGTAAGACACAGAGAGGGTGAGCATGGAGGAGGCAGTGTCATGGTCTGGGGTTGCTTTGCTGTTGACAGAGTTGGTGATCTTTACCAAGTCCATGGCAAGCTCAACCAGCATGGCTATCATAGCATACTTCAGATGCATGCCATTCCATCAGGATTACGGAGAGTTGGGCAGTCCTTCATTCTTCAACAAGATAATGACCCAAAACACACCTCAAAGTTGTGCAAGAACTATCTGGCGAAGAAGGAAAGTGAAGGATAACTCAATCTAATGACCTGGCCTGCCCAGTCTCCAGACCTCAATCCCATAGAACTTGTATGAGACGAACTAGACAGAAGAGTCAAAGCAAAGCTACCCACAAGTGCCCTACATCTCTGGGAATTGCTGCTGAAGAGCTGGGAAGACATGTCGGGTGATTTCCTGCTGAAACTTGTTAACCGAATGCCTTGTGTTTGTGTGGCTGTTATTAAGAAAAGGGCGGCTATTTTGATGAACCCAAGATTTACAGACAATTTTCTATTTTCTTGAACATTGCTTTGATACGCCTTATGTTTTGTTTTGTATATTGTAACGTTTTCATTTTAAAGTATTTACAGAAACGTATACGACGTAAAACATTGTCAATTATGAAAAAAACCTAGTTTTTCCAGAAAGTGTATTCAAACTTTTGACTGGTACTGTATGCTGTAGAATACGTTAATGTAAACATCTAACACAAATACGTACAATACTCTTTCATATAAACATGCTATGATTGTGAATATGTGCTTCCTCGGGTTTGTATTATTGTCATTGCTTGCGCCCCGGGATGTCTTTCTTTACAAATCAAGCACTGAGCGCATGTGTTAGGCCTTCTCAGTGTTTCAGATTGCATGAGAACAATCTGTTGATTGACAGGTTTGAAAGTTATACTCGCACGATCTCTTTGGCTGTGTGAAAGGGTTATGACGGTATAACACCAGCATAGATTGCGCAATTTCATGCTGCGTAAAAGGGTATTTTACACACGCGTTAAAAAGTTTCAGAGATGGCATAATAGCACATTTTATAGCAGACCTGTATCTTCATTTCAAAAGATGACATCTGGTACTATACTAGTTTAAAGAAAGTTCTCAGTTTGCTTGCCTTGCCTTCCAGGAAGTCTGTTACTGCTTTACTTCCTTGGCCATTTCAACCCCGCAGTGCCTTTGGGGTTCAGAGTATATTACTGGCTGCAAAGCTTGTCAGTCATAAGTGAAGCAGTCAGTTGGTTACTGACAGGAAAAAAAGTACAAGACAGTCTAAAAGTATGGCTTGCAAACAGAGATTTTTAACCTTGTGTATTACCAGATAGCAGACCGTATTTTCACGATGTTTGCTTTAATTAACATCTACTTTTTAAAATGTCTTTTCATTTTTAGAAAACTAGAACCAGCCAACTAAGTAATATATTTCAAGTTCTCTTAAGCACTCAAGGTGTCTGTAGCTCATTTTGTAACATTATACATTATTTTTTCTCCTCACAAACAATAGGAGTACAAGACTGGAGTTAATGCTTTGAAAATATGTCCTTTCAAGTTTTAAAAAGAAAATGCCTATAAAGTCAATGGATGTGCAAGGCAGGGGAAATGTATGGAGCTACTTTGTTATCTACACTCACTTTAAATATATTAGTTTGTATAAAAAAAAAAGTGTCATAACAAAAGCACATTTTCTAGCGTCTCATTAGCTTAACAACATAAGTCCATCATTGTGGCTGAACCTTTTGATTTCCAGACTTTATTTTCACTTTGACTCAGGTGAAGCCCATTTACCCTCCCACAACACTGCGTTTCATGTGACTGTAACAGGGCTGCATGCAAACCTGCGACTATGAGCACACAACCACAACGCAGAAGTTCTGGGGTCACAGTCTCACAAACTGTAGCTGTCTGTTACATGAGCACACGTTTTCCTCTTCGTATACACTTCCTGTGTAACAGGTAATAGGATCCTACATGGTTTCCTAAAGGGAGCATAAAACTAAAGCTTCAGGTGGAGTACAATTACATGTAACATAGGAAGTGAACTTATAGCGCTGTGGCAGGAATAAAAAATGCTGTAAATGAGTTACAAAAAAAAAAAAAAAAAAAGAGCAACAACAATTTGTTAATTTAATAAGTCAATAATTTTTTTCCAAGCCTAGGTTTTCACACATCACTTTTAATCATGTTTGCAATCATGAATGGTTTCAAGTATTTTTATATATTTTTTCTCTATTCGATCTAGAGAAGTCATGTGATATTGTGACCTTTCAACTTTGCAGACTCCACCTGTTTCTATAACACCGGTATACCATGCATCAGGTGGAGTCAGCAAAGTTCAAAGGGCACACTATCACATGACTTCTTAAGACCCGAAATAAAAATAAAAAAACATGGGGGAGCAATGCAAGCATTTATGCAACATGGCAGCCTGCTGAGAATTGATGATCTTTAAAAAAAAAATCTCAATTAGAAGCAACAGAACCATCCACGAGACATTGCCCTTGTTGTAATAATTATAGTGACTTACCATCTGATGCCTTTACGACTTCTTTGAGAATCCAATAAAACTGCATGGGATTAATGCAACAGGTTACCTCCTTCTGCGCACACAGCTAGATTTGTCAGCCCCCAGGATGGTTTCTTGTTTGAGATTCACAATGCCGGGTGAAGTTGAGGTAAGTTAAATTTGGCAAAATTGACAAGATCAAAGTCCTTAGGTTTTGGTAAAATGTGAGTTGTTGTACCACTGTCAGCTGCAGGTGCTTTTAAATGTGATGTTTTCCTCAAAAAAAAAAGGAAAAAAAAAGAACATTGCTGGAATGTTTGCTTTCCTTCAAGAGTCCCAAATGAAAACATGAAAAATGCTCACGTCGATATATAAAATTGTCTGTACAGTCAGTCACTCGTTCATTGTTTGGCACAGGTTTTTCTTTTTTGCAAGTAGTGCATATGTTTCTGTACAACAGCGTTTTAACAAAACTTCACTTTTGAAAGAACTTAAGAGCATATTTAAACTTTATATTCAACATATTCCAGGCATGTAAAGAAATTCTGCTCAGGGGCACTCTTTTCATTTAAAAGGCCCGCATAGCGGTTTTCATAGAAACGACAGAACGTAAATAATGCCATTCCAAAATGAAACAGTATCTTCTTCAAAAACACGTGTACAACAAAAAGGCCCCTTTCTGCTTTAAGAAAACTGTAGTCTGGTTCCCTGCAGAAAAATCAGACAATTTATTCCACACTCTTAGGACGATTTTAAGCTTGTCAACATTGGGTGATATGATTTCTACAGGGCATTGCAGAGATGCAAGTCAGGCTGTGAAATGCAGACTGGTGTTAGAGAGGCTGTCCAATTTCTGCATACAAAAGACAGGTTATGCCTATGTTTTTTCAATAAAAACATTGTGTGTGTGTGTGTGTGTGTGTGTATATATATATATATATATATATATATATATATATATATATATATATATATAGATATATAGATATAGATATTTGTGGAAGGGGCAGCAGGTGACAAGTTTAATAATATTATTTCACAAAAAAAAGGCTCAAAAAAAGTTGTGTCATTTTTTTTCAAGGCTTTTCAAAAAAAAAAAAAAAAAAAAAAAAAAAAAACTGAAGCAGCAACATAGCAGAAAATTGCAGCCATGGTGGTTGTATAAACCCAGCCAAGCTGGAAACAATTACTCAATAGGTAGTTTGTAAAAGTACAATACATTTCATGCAAGTTACTCATTTCTCTCTCTGGAAACAAAGGGGGAATGTCTTTGCCATGCAACTCTTGCATTTGAGTCAACAGGGAAAACGAGGGGACACAGGGCTTAGCAGGTAGAAGGAAAGTGAGAAAGGAGAGTGGGGCAGGGGGGTTGTGCATTGCAGCCACAGTTACGGAATATTACCTCAGTTTTTCTAAAGAGGCCATCACTGATAAGTCCTTATTCTGCTCGCGTTCTGTTCGTTTTCCCTTACTGTTTTCATCCCTTGGAAATTTTGCGCTTGTTTTATGACGATACATCTTTTTATGCGGAGGGCCGTTATTGCCTGAAGTACTTAGATTAGCAATGCTTTTATCAAAGACACACCTTGGCAAAGTACCTCCTTTACAATCCAGTGCAATGCTGGGCAGTGTGGGGCTGGAAACGTTTAATTTCACTTGGGTTTTGCTGCCTGTGCTCTTGGTGGATGACTTCCGGCTCTTTATCACTCCAGGGGAAACGCTGCTGCTGCTGCCTTTCCTTTTGGACTCTGCTGGGGTGCTGGCAAGGATTTTGAGGGTTTTCAATTTGAGGCTGTTAGCTTCCGGGGGCTGGCACACACTCGCTGCAGGGCTCCACAATGGCTCGATAGAGGCCATCATGAACCGCTGGACCTCAGCCATTCCAGAAGCGATGTTGGACAGGATGTTTGAGGGCTCCTCAAACTCTCGCTGATCATCGTCAAGGAGATTCGCATTCTGTGCTATGCTAGGATCAGACCAGCTCACGTTGGTGTCTTTACCCAATGACCAGTCATTAGAAAGCACGAAGTTGCCAGGGTTGTGAATTGTGATGGGATCTTTCAGTGCCACCTTGGAATCCCCGGCCTGGGCCTTAGCATTCTTTTCTTCTGTGCCGTTTTTCCCTTTCTTTGTTCTGGACCCTTGTCGAGGAGTTTTACTTTTCTCTGATGTTTTGCTGCCTTTTGGGCTTCTGGCTTTCTTTGCACTCTTCTGATCAGTCCCAGTCTGCTTGGGGGCTAATTTCTTTTTTGCTTTTGAAGTTTTTGAACTACTGGTACTGATTTCATGTAGTTGCTTGTCAAAGGTTTCCAGGCAGGGGGGTTTCTCAACCAGACCAACCGTATCATCATCATTGAACATGTGGAACTGAAATCTATGACTGCTAACCATGAACGGGCTATTGTGATGTTCCTGCTGTTGAAGGACGTTACAGTTCCATTTCACATCCTGAGAGCTGCCTAGAATGGCTTCAGTGGAATCCTGGAAGTCTTTAACCTTCCCCATGGACTTCATTTCTGGCCCTGTAACTTGAGGAGACAAATTTGGAGTATCAGGCGGTGACATCTCCGACAGGGATGAATGTCTGAACTTATCAGGAGTGAAGTTTGAAATGTCCAGCAAGTCTGTTGACTCCTTCAGGGGGATAATCTCATCAATGCTTTGCTGGATCACCAATTTGGGACTGCAGTGGGCTAAGAAGTTATCATTCATGTCATCTTCACCGTCCTTATCGCAGGACTTTAAACTTAAAGAGCTATAATTGCTAGAAGTAGCTGACAATGAACCCACTGAATCAAAACTGACGAGTCTGCCATCATCTGTGTTTAGTGTGCCTCGCTGAAACTGAAAATGTCCCTCTGCACACGGTACCTGGCATGCCTGATAATCAGTGTCAGCCTGCAAGGGGTGCTCATGCAAATAATTCTTCTGATATAGTAGTCTGTTGCTGTTTAGGTTTAGCTGGCAGTATTCAGACATGTCATCTGTCATTTGAGCAGACACCCCGAAATTGCTTGATAGCAGAGCAGTTTCTGGGATACTGGACGTAAATGAAGGCTGGCTGTTGCTGGGCTCGGTGTGCCACATGGGAGGAATGTTCTGCTCAATCTCCAGGCGGTGGGGCGACTGTTGAAGCTCTGACTCGGAGGGTGGGGAGAGCACACAACTCTGTGCGAGTTGCAGAGAAGTGAACTGCTTTTCCGCGTGGGAAACACTGACAGGATGCTGCTCAGAGGGATGTTGGGAGAAGTAAGAGATCCCGGTATTACTTGATGAATCAGATGCATCTAGCAACGTCTGCAGATAGCCTCCAGGGACAACTGGTACACTTGTAGCAATGTCAGCAGATGGTACAGGCTTGTCAGACGAACAGGTGGTGGCAGGTAAAAAAGTAGATTTTTCAGCAGCAGCATCAGTACTGTGGCTTTCAGATAAATGAGGACTGCTAGCAGCACAGTTAATAGTAACATCCTTCATGCCTACAGAGTCCTGGTTTTCTAAAGCAGGGCAAATTGCTGTTAGGTTTGTTACGCTTTTGCTATCCTCTTGCATGGCTTTCATTCTTTTGCTCCTCAATCTGGCTTCACTTCTGAATTTTTTTACTCTGACAATTTTTGTTTCAATTCCCTTATCTTCGCTTTCTTGTGATCTGCTCTTTTCTGAGCCAGTGTGTGTTATGTCATTCGAGTCTAATCTGTTTGCACAGCTGGGGGTTGCTATTGTTAATGGCATGCCCAGAAGGGCTGCATCATCTGTAGTGTGGCTTTCCTGCTTGTTTGGCGTTTGCTCCACAGTTTGAATTCTTTGAATCCTATGTCTGTTTGCAATCTTATATTTTCTTTTCGTTGGGCTAGGCCTGAACGACGGATCTGAGCCATTCCTATGAAAATGCTGTTTATCACCAATAGCCAGATCGTTCCTGTTGATCTGCTGTTTTTCCCAATAGTCTTTTAAGGGAGCCATTTTTTCATATTTGTTCAGTAGGTCATCGTTTAAGTTAACTGTTGTGTTGGTGGGATCTATTTTGCCTAGTTTTACCAGCATGTGCTTCTCTCCTTTGAAGCGGTTGATAATTATATACTTAATGATAACTGGGGGCTCTTTCCGAGAGGATTTTCGTCTCTTCTTTGGGCACCAGTCGTCATCATCTTCCTCTTTAGGGCCGTATGGCTGCAGCTCTTTTTTCTCTGCATTCTTTTCACTCTCAATAGAATCCACATCATACAGGTAGTCGTCACTGTATCTCACTTTTCGTTTGGCTCTTAATCCGTAGTTTAGCTGGCTGGATGAACTGGAGTTCTCTCTGGATAAATACCTACTGCACTCCTTAGCTTCCCTGAAAGTGTCGTAAGAAGATCCTGTGCATGAACTGTCGTCATCGCTGTATTCCCCTGAATCTTCAGCAGAATTGTTGGAGTCAAAAAAATGGTTTCTTTTAGCGGGTAAGTACGGTACTGTGCCACCAGGGTTACAACTTTTGTTTGTATCAGCTTTGTCTTCGCTATCCCAAAGACTGATCTCATCAGCTTTAAACTGAGAGTCTGTGTTCTTCTTGACAGGGCCATTTTCCTTTTTTGTGCAGTTGACAAGGACACTGGGGAAGAAGTTAAACTGGGTCTCCTCTTGCATGGCGTTGGTCTTTTCCCTCATGTTATCCTGGAAGGATTCGTAGCGGATCTTTAAAGAGCACACGTCACTGCTGAGGGTGGAGTCGTCATCATCGAACATGTAATTGTCCACATCCTCCTCGGAAAAAAGGTTTACAGAGAGCTCGTTTTTGGAGCATAGGTCAAGCAGTTCGATTTTACTTTCACTAATAAAGGACTCAAAATAGCCCCAATCCTGATTGGGATTTGATAGCAGAGTCTCATCCCCGTTGCATTTGTCTAACAGTAATCCCTCGTAATCATTTTTTGGAGTCGGCTCTTCTGAATCACTGTCAGATTTCTCCATGTCTCTTTTGTCTGCAGTCCTTGACTTATGCAGTGGGAAGCTTAGGAGCTGATCAGAAAGCAGTTGATCCCCATATCTTGCACTCTCTCCTGTGCTCATGCAATGAATCCCTATATCTGAGATGGAGCAGGTATCATAATCCCTGTTTATATCCCCCATTTTCAGGCTGATTCCTGGCTCAGCGTCGACACTGTCTTTTGATTCTATAAAGCAACCCAGGCAGGTGCGGCTCTGCGGCATTAAGCAGTCGCCAGTCAGAGCCGATATACCACCTGGCTCCATGATGGTGAACGGGGTTCGGTCGCAATCCTCTGGCAGTGACCAGGGGCTCACCCCCTTGGTAATGCAGGATGTGAGGGAAGTGGCATGCGTGGAAGAGTCATGTGAAGTGTGATCAGGTACCTCTGTGAGCCTCAGAGGGGACGGAGGGCTCAGGATACAGGACTCCTTTGAAGTCAACGGAGGCACAACCCGCTGACACACTTGGTTTTCTTTCTGTGTGCTGTCAGTCGTTGCCGGAGCCAAGGATGAAAATGTAACTGCAGCATATGCAGCAGCACACGGCTTCACATCATCCCTCTGGTCATGTGATCCTAGGGAAAAAGAAAAAAAATTGATATATATATATATATATATATATATATATATATATATATATATATATATATATATATATATATATATATATATATATAAACACAATTCCTGAGCTGAGCAGCAATTGAAGCCTTTTATTGTAGGTGCTGCTGTTATTACCTTTTTGAATGTCTATTGCATGTAAGAAAATAACAACCCTTTTTAGATATAGTAAAAAGGTATGGTATGAAATGAAATTCAACAAAGAGGGAACCACTATATAAATAATACACCCTCAGCTTTCTGTCAGCTCAAGAAAATGTATAATTAATACAATATGAGTAGTAGCAACACACACAGCTTCTTTACAAATAGCTTCACATGTATTTTGCCTGGATAACTATTCAGCTGCAGTTAATGCAAATATACAGAAATTTAAAACAAAACATATTTTTCTACAGCAGCAGAGCTGTCAGCAATGGGTTAGTATCTGGAACTGCTTATATCCAGCATGAAGCAGCAGGACCAGGCTGTCAAAGCATTTCCTACAGTCATTTTTAGAAAGGGAAAAATTCCACCTCAAATGTTATAATATGAGAAACAAAGACCCTGAGCAAGAGACATTGAATTATAGTACTTAGCTGATATCTACTGACATGCAAAGGGAAGCACAGTATACTAAGATAATCCTTTGGCGTAAATATGCTGTAAACAAAATGTATATACAAATATGTTTGCAAAATAATACAATTTATTATTGTTTTTAACCGTAGGGATTTAAATGTAATAACCAGAGAAGGAAAGTCCAAAGAAATATATGAATTCAAATGCCTGATTACATTTATTATTGAACAATATTTTCTTTTGCAGCATCAGAATGACCTTTAGAATTTGTTTTTATGCACAGTGCTGCTAACAAAGATATGAGTCATGATGTGATTTTTACACACAGCTTGCACACCCGATTAATGGTAGCTATTTACATAACGACCTCTATTATTATTTTGTTTCAAAATTAGCTTAAAACATTTAGATTTTTATTATAATTTTCATTATAACAAGGCTTTGCAGACACAGTTAGCATGCAGATGAGAATGTAAATCTGTGTCTGGCTGCTAGTGGTCTTGCTCTGACTGCTTTCCTTCAAAGTAATTGCAGCTAACAAAATAATTATATACATTTGCCATGTTGTGCACTTCCATTATATGTCTCAAAAGTCCAGTTTTGTAATGCTTCATCAAACATTTATTTTAATTAAAAAATATCTGGTACTATGCTAGCGTAAAGAAATCTTGCAGGCCTTGCTTCAGATACTGCTGCACTTTCGTGGTCTGTTTTACCTGGAGAGTAAAATTGTCCACACCCCTTCAGGGCTTTCTTTCCTATTAGTAACCAACTAGCTGCTTCCCCTAATGACTGACATGCTGTGAAACCAGTAAAAAGCTTTTACCCCAAAGACACTTCTGAATTGGCCTGGGAACTGCATGTGTAACAGATTTCCTGGAAGCAAGCGAACTCAGAACTTTTATATAAAGTGTAGAACCAGATGCCATGTTTTAAATAAAAAAATGAAACTGCACATTTAAAATCTATTCGGGCTGTCAGTTAAGCCTCCAAATAGCAATTGATTAATTGGGCACACAAAATCGAATCGTTCCACATACATTGTCGCTCCATTCTTCTCCCCCCGATGTGATTATTTTAAGTAAAAGCTTGTGCACACCAATTGAATGAGAGGGATAATTAGCATTGGTAGCATCAGGAGAAGAAAAAAAAACCCACACAAGCCTCAAGCAAGTTTAACATACTACAGGAGTGTTACTAAAATATTTATTCCAAACAGATTAAAGTACTTTGGTAATTAATCTACATGAACTAGACACGAGTTTATGAAAACCATCTTATTTTATTTAGTGTCAGCTGCAGCATCATGCATTGCATCTTGTTAATATTGTACCACCTAACCGTCACTATCTGTGAAACACACAATGCAGATATTGTTAAACATTCATTTATAACAGATCATTTTGAAACTCCAAAGAAGCGCAAACTATATACAGTCAGATTTCTTCAATGTGCACAATTTATTTACAGGCTGTTTGCCAGGAATACAAGCCTGTCGTCCTGCTCTGGATGCAAGGCGTGCACTTTTTTGTTTGTTTACATCGAGTATACAGAGGGGCGTACTTACAATGCATTTTCAAAACTGATTCACTGGTAGGATGGGACCAGCAAATCAGATGCTAGTTAACATGAGCAAGAAGAGCACGCTGACTGCTTGACTGTAAATAGCAAGGCAGAGCATTCGGTGCAGTTTCCTTGATAAACTTAAATAATGTTATTAACTATGTGCATTACAAAAATGTAATTATTGAATCGATTATCCAATATTTATATAGCTGTATATAATGAGGAATGGAATTGATCAAAAAATTCATTTTCGATTTAATTGTAGCAGCCCTAAAACCTACACAGTGAATAGAGGTGCCTGATAAGATTCATGAGAAGTATCTGGTTAGCTACAACCACTGTGCATTCAATTTGGATGCCTGAGCTACGTAATGCGATAATTGCTATTGTATTGATTTTGTTTGATACGTCACGAAAGGCATTGGTAGAAATATTTCAGAAAACAAGTAGTAATGCTAGCAAGAACATTTTGCTCATTTAGGTAAGGCAGTCCAAGACAAGTGCTAATCAGGGTATGTGAATCCAGCCTTTGTCTTCTGAAATGAAACGTCTTTAACATCATTATTGCGAATGGCTTCTTTTGGGTTGATTCATAAATGTGTAGTTACCTTCAGAATTGTGGAGGAGTAAAACAAGCCAAATTGAAAAAAAAAAAAAAACTACCCACTGAATATAATCATTTGCGAGGACTTCAAATATGTTCACAGGGATTTGAATTTGTAAGCTTGGTATCCCACCAGAAAAGCAACACATCCCTGCCATTGCACCACTATGAACAGGAATGTACGGCTGCATTTAATCCCTATAAACCTATCAAATAGAGATCTAGCTAGAAAATATATTGATCTAACGGAAGCCAAGCACATGCCCACAAAACACAGACCGTGCTGGCAGTGGTTAATGAAATCAGTCCACTGGGAGCTCACGGTTCTTTGGCTATAAATAACACAGACTCTCACAGTGTGGAGTCATTCTTCAGAAAACAGAAAACCAACTGCCAGGCATTCTAAATCATAGAATAACATTCTGAAATCAAACAAGAAGGCTTTTGAATTATTTAGTGCAGATTCATTTCCAGAATCCCTATGGTAGTAAATGCAGCTTTATAATTACTACTGCATTGCATGTGAATTTCATTTAGTACTAGTGATACTAAGCAAGAATCAGTTCTAAAACATTCTCTTTTTAATTGCTAAATGTTGCATAGTTGTGAAATGTGAAGTAGCTTTGAATGTCAGTTTCATTTCTGCTTCTACATGCCCCTTACTATTTTACCGTGCCTGCAGTCATTCTGACCAGTCCTGGGTTCGGCTGCTCCAACATGGAGTTATTACCGTTTTTCTCTCAATATGCTTTTACCTATCTTTGAGCTTGTCTGGAGAATCACAAGTACCGGGACTAGCAACCTTCCTCATTCCAATTCAAATCAGGACAAGGTGCCCTTTCAACCATGCATTGAATGGTCATACTGTCACATGGCTTGAATTGAATGAATGAGGCTGTTCAGTGTCAGAACTTTGGATTTCTAGCTCAAGCTCACCAAAGCCAAGTAAAAGGAAGATTTAGAGAAAATAGAATAAGCACTGGAGAGGACACAGAGCCGCTCACAATGACTGCAAACACCAGAAAACAGTAAGGAGATCGTAAAAAAGCAATTATGTTTGAATCTACATACTCTTTAAAGGTTCCACTTTTAAGACAGCACATGTTTCTCTGTTATAACTATCATTTCCACAGATAACTCAAAGTATGTTATTCTTTTTCTCTGTAAATTCATAATGTATTCTGTTTGAATATTCTGGATTTTGCCTGTTGTTAATTGGTTGAATAGTCGTCTGTGTTTCAGTGTTAGGACAATCAGTAACACTTTACACTAATTACTGTGTGTTTACATAGTAGTTCCTTAGTAAATACACACTTACACATAATTACAATCATATTATGCATAGTTACAATGTACTTAATGTGTACATTTGCATGATATAACTCTAAACCTAACTCTAAACCTAACCCTCACCCCACTAACGCTAACCCTAAACCCTTTTCTGATCCAATTGTATACTTGCATACATCGTGCAAAATGATTTACAGGTGAGGCGCATTGCAACTATGCATAATAACATTGTAACGATGTGTACGTACACATGCATGTACTTGTAACTACTATCTAAATACATAGTAATTAGAGACACTGAATGTAGTATTACCGGACAAGCTTTTCAAATATTGTATTCTTACAAATCACTTACTTTTATTAATTTCAAGCGTCACTTAAAGATACTAGATGCCTATAAGTCTATCAGAAACATACATATTCTTAGCTCCAGAATTAGAGCTATCAGCATCATGACAAGGAAGATCACTGTGATCTAAGTTTAAAAATAGACGTTTAGAGAATCATTGTTTCTGTCCATGTATTTTTGAACAAGCAATGGTTAAGATCTGCAGAAATGGGGAACATGAACTGATCTAATAAATCAAATGTATAGGTAATGAATGGCCAGTATAATAATTCTCTTTAGGAGTTAGTGTGATCCAGTGGTTAAAGTCTAGGGCTTGTAATCACAAGGTCACTGGTTCAAATCCCACCTCTAACACTGACTGACTCACTGTGTGATCCTGAGCAAGTCACTTAACCTCCTTGTGCTCCATCCTTCGGATGATATGTTAAATCAGTGTCCTATTGAAAGTGACTCTGCATATAATGCACAGTTCACAGCCTGCCTCTGTAAAGCGCTTTGTTATGGTAATCCACTATGAAAGGCGCTATATAAAGATATTATTATATTATCTGTAAGAAATAGGGCAAATAATTTAGACTCTAAATTATAACAAGATAACAGATATTTTCCATCTTGAAATGACAATAAAATCATACTCAAACCCTTTTAATATTATATAAATTAAACAGTCATTCAAGCTATTTTAATTTTCTAAACAGCGGTTGATCCCAATACTGCCAGTCTTAATTTCAAAACCTGTGTGTCTTCATGTTTGCACTGCATTTGATATGCATTTGAAGTGTGATGCATATCTGTACCACAATGATACATGTAGTAGATATTTTATTTATGTGGCTTTTGGAGATGTCAAGCTGTGATGCTTCATGATATCGCTATTACAATTCTAAAGGGACCTTCAGAGATTTGGAGATGTTTGATATAGTTGCGTTAGTCTGGTTGAAGGCTAAAATACAAACAGCGCACACATCAGCAAGCAATCATGATGTCAGTTTTTAAGCATTTTCAGTTTTCATATATCGCTGATGTTAAGGGTTTCTTACCATCTTCATTCTCCCCATTAATCTGAGCAGGGCTTCGTTCCTGTGCAGAGGAGCTGTTATCTTGTAGAACATCCATTAATATTGTCTGGTTCTGTCTCTCCTTCCATGCATCATACCTCTATCCAACCTGCAAAAACACAGACAGGCAAGGCAAGTTATAGCCTATATGATTCGCCCCATAAGAAATGAAATACTGGACACCCTCAATACAAACTGACTTTAATATCAAATAGTATATCATTGAGTCGATCTCACTCTCCCTTACCATCAAACTGCTATCTCAATGACAGCAGAGAAGTGAAATAGCTGGATTAATAGTTTATTCATGAATCCCAAGTCTTAAATCAACTATTAAGTAAACTTTCAATTGTCTGAGACATGGTGAAAGATTAAAAATACAATAAGATTGACCGGAGGCTTTAAATATGATCAATTTCAGACATTGTTACTTTTCATAATTCAACCTCACCTCAACACAGTCCTGCATACAGACAATCCTAATCACACTGGCTGATGATTTAAGATCAGTGCGACTTGTCTGTTCCAATAAGATACAGTATAGCTCGGGTAGGCAACATTGGCAAATCCAGTCGTCTTTAATTATTGAACCGAACCAACTTATTCATTACGGTAAACCTGGAAAAGCAACAGCAATCCAAGACCGGAGATGCCTCCCACTGGAAATAAATGAAACTGTACAGGCAAGAATGCTTTCAGACCAGCATGGGTTAATAACATAATGTGGGAATATCCTTTCAAATACACCACTCCTTGTTATTCTCATGCATATAAATGACCTCAGGGTATGGAGTCAGAAACGATGAAAACAAAACCATTTCTAATTTATTACAGCAGTTACAGTTATGTTCCAAAACGTTTTCCAGGCTTGTGCGCTTTACAGCTCCTATCAATCTTTTCACAGGGTTGTACTTACGTGTGATTTAACCAACTATGAAAACACAATTACAAGCTAATCTGGAGTGCAAAATGGGTTCCAGCACAGTGTTCCAGGATGATGGAGGAACGCCAAATAAACAGCAGCAACCAAGTGCTGCCAAGACTCAAGGAGGCACACAATTACCTTAGGAACAAGTAGGTCAGTAACATACACCCCCCCGTCATGGTTGTGAACTAACAATCACAGCTATCAGTGTGAGGACAATGTGTACGATCATGACATATATCAACTGTATGTACAGAACAGTACAGAGTAACACTTAGCAATGACATTTGTCAGCACTTGATAAGCAATTCTCTACAATATATATGTTATGGTAAAAGTCAGAATATTGGGAAATCTTAAGATTTACTGGTAAATATCGACTTTAAATCTCAAGAGCATCCAAGTGCCTTTGGCTAATGACTGAATCCAAAATAAACATGATTACGCTTTACTTCAGACATTTATCAGTAAATCTTCAGAATAACCAAGTGCCTTTGACTAATGACTGCATTGTAAAGCTTCAGGAGTCCTCTGTAACTCCAAGTGCCACATTTACTTGCTCTGTGCTGCAATAAGTAAATATATCAATTCACTGCCTGTCTTTGTGATGTTTTGTGTCATAACTGAAGTGTGACTTTCTGTTGAAAAAACTAAGGTCCTAAATGATTTAAATTCACATTTAACATAATGTTATTTCTAATCAAACTACCGTATAGTCAAAGAACAATATACTTCAGTACCATTGTGAATTGTTTGATACGCACATTTACCAGAATGTTGGTTGTTATACATAAGTGGATTACAATATTGTTCAGTACCATGTTGAACTAGTTTACACTGCTCAGTTGTCATTACTGTAAACTGTAAACTGTAAACCGAGTTTCATCAAAATCAGACAACTGGTTCTCAAGTTAGAGTACACCCGATTAGCCAATATGGGTTAAGGACATTGTGACCTCCATTCACAGTATGTGGTGGAATAACTTCTTGGAACAGTACTCTAGCATTGTTTACATTACATTCATTGAAGCTCAATAAACATAACAATACTACAGCAAAACGGTTATGTCAACACTCCATATACCCACAGCGATGCACATGGAATAATTATTCTTCTTCTTATAAAAAAATGAGTGGTTGCACCAAATGGTCGAAAGACTATTCAACCTCGAAACTGGTGGTCAATTTATCACAAGCCACGTGATGTGAAGTAATGATGAAGCGTGTTTTAGATGGACGGAAACTCAGTTGTG
Source organism: Polyodon spathula (assembly GCF_017654505.1). Lineage (NCBI taxonomy): Eukaryota > Metazoa > Chordata > Actinopteri > Acipenseriformes > Polyodontidae > Polyodon > Polyodon spathula. Next base: position 46,726,950 of record NC_054540.1, read on the forward strand.
GTTGAAAGACATAAACATTTCATTGACAATTTAAAACATGAATAAAAAGTTCCAAGCTGTTTTCAAATATAGTAAAAGAATAGCGGAGTTACAACAGTTTACAAACATTATCAAATACATGATAGCAGTTGTTCTACCCCTAAACTACATAACTATTATTATTATTATTATTATTATTATTATTAAAAAATAATAATACAGATACAGTGGTTTGCAGAAGTATTCACCCCCTGCAAAGTTTTCACATTTTGTTGGCACCTGAGCGTACTCCACGACGCTTTCAAATTAGACTTTACATGTAGAATCTAAACAAAATACTCCACATTGATAAAGTAAAAAAATGCATATAGAATATAAATAGGTAAGAAAAACAGATTAATTTCAGTTGCATTAATATTCAACCCCTTTGCTACTGCAGCCCTAAATCAGCTCAGGTGCAAATGAGGTGTTTGAAAGGACACAAAATTAGTGAAATGGTTTCAGCCTGTGTGTACTCAAAGTGGTTTAACGTGTAGATAATTTCCCTCAGGTATATAAAGACTTTCAAGCTGCAACTCATACTGATCCAACAAAACAACCATGAAGACCAAGGAACTTTCGAAACAAGTCAGGGATAAAGTGGTAGTGAGGCACAGAGCAGGAGAAGGGTACAAGAAAATGTCAAAAGACGCTGATTATCCCTCTCAGCACAGTGAAGTCCATCATTAAGAAATGGAAGATGCACCATACCACCCAGACACTACCCAGATCAGGACTCCCTCCCAAACTGAGCAGTCGGGCACGCAGGAAACTGGTTCGGGATGTCACTCTGAAGCTAACAATGACCTTGAGAGATCTGCAAAGTTCTGTGTCTGAGATGGGAGTCAGTTTTCACACATCAACATTAAACTGGTCCCTACACAAAGCTGGCCTGTATGGGCGGGTGCCAAGAAAGAAGCCATTATTCAAAAAGCCTCATCTTAAATCACATATGGAGTTTGCAAAAAAGCATGTAGATGATACTGCAGACATGTGGAAAAAGGTTTTGTGGTCAGACGAGACAAAAATTGAACTTTTCTGCCTAAATTCCAAGTGTCACGTCTGGTGCAAGCTCAACACTGCACATCACCCAGTCAACACCATCCCAACTGTCAAGTATGGTGGTGGCAGCATCATGTTAAGGGGATGCTTATCTTCAGCAGGGACTGGGAAGCTTGTCAGTATAGAGGGGAGAATGGATGGTGCAAAGTACAGGCAAATCCTTCTCTCCCTCTGCCAGTCGCGGCTTGCAGTAGTAAAACATTCTAATTGCAATGTGTCAGGGGTGGGGTTAGGGGTCAAAAGTCTTAAACTCCTGGCCAATAAATATAACACATAGTTTAACCTTTAGAGCAAAGGATTCTAATTCAGGACATGTCTGAACCTTACCGTGACTGAAGCCGACTACTTTTGACTGTGTTGTCAATAACCGTGGGCACAACCAGCAATGGTATGAGTACTGTAGGTACCTGGGCACTGACACTGCTTTGCAGCTACACTAAAGAGATACATTATGGACAAGGCAAATGCACTTTTTTTCTCTCTTTAAAAACACATGTCCAAAACTTGCATTCAGTTCAGGTCTGTCAATAGTGCTCAAATAGCTTGCTGAAATGTGGGTGGCCTTAACCAAGCTAAGCAGAGTTAAGAGCTTCAGGAAAGGATCATTTCTGATTGATGCCTAGATTTCTAGCTGGGTAACTGTAATACCATTCTGCTAATACGAACCTGAGGATTGATACAACGCAATATATCATCAGGGAAATATCTCTTAAAATGGGTTGGTGGTAGAAATGTAGGACCTTAATTTAAAGCAAGATGAAAAGGCACATTTTAAGAGAGGAATAAAATGATGCTAGAATGAAATTATAATAACTGAATTATTCTTTTCTGGAACCAAGTCTTGCCAGATTTATTCTGACAAAATTGTTTTATTCCCCTCAGAAATCTAATCCAATTCTAAATTCTAATCCAAGCCTTTGTGACTGTGGTCTCTTTTATAGTTTGCTTTATAGTGCGTGTCTGTTGAGAACCCTTGGTCTACACTAATGCATGCACCTAACATACACAAGACAAAGCAATGGAGCTGTGCACCTTACCTCGATAACACATACTACCTAGACAGTGCTCAACCAATAAAATGTGAATGGTAATCACACAGTTTCAATGCATTTTAATCAGGAATTATTTTGTTACTAGTCTTCATGTAGATTAACAAATCATTCCTTCTAACCTCTGTAGCACCTTTACTTCTAAAAGACTTGTACTCTCCAGGTGCCCAGTTTCCCTTTAAAAAATCAAAGACATACAGCTACAATAATTTGCCTCAGTTGCTAATTAACAGATAACCCGTGACTGGAAGCACAGTCTAATTGATGGAATTATCTTACTTTGCATCTAAGACGATTTAGCATCCCCCACACCTGCCAGATATGAAACAACTGACTCTGAAGTATACAGTAGGCAGGCTGGTGCCAAAGCATTCCGCTTCAGTGTTTCAATTGCAATGATGCTGCAGGCATGCACTGAACCGAACTGATACTGTACCAGCACCTGTTGTCAATCTTACTTTCTTTTTTGTTTTTCGTTATTTATGTTGTTATCCACTTTTGTTAATTCTATCGGGTGATGCAAAACTTTTTTCCATAGCTGTACAGCAAAATGAGCGCTACAAAACCAGAAAGAGGCAGCAATTCTGAATATTGTCATTAAAGAATGAAATATCTAGTCTGTTAAAAAAACCTGATTTTAAAACCTTGGGTTTCACCCCTTGAATTTACCACACTGTTAAAACCCAGAATTCTGAAAACACAACAACCACCCATAACACAGTCAGTCACTGGCATACCTCTGCAGCTGACAGGTACAATGGAAACTAAAATAATTGTTTAATTAGAGAGTCCGCACAGCCTGTGGCAGTGGAGGAGTCAGTGCTGCCAACATGGAAGATTATGCCTAGTGTAGCAGAAAGAGATGGATGATGAATGAACAAGATCTACTGGGGGTGTACGACTCAGTCATGTCATTTTAATTTATTAACTTCCAGCCGTGAAGCAGCAGACACACAAACATTCTTGGAGGGATGTTTCCACTGCCTGTGAAACTACAAGGATCCTCACTGCAGCCGAGCGTACTTAGAATCCTGTGTTTAACTAACTGCACTCAGCATTGTTGCATGATAAACTTGATATGCATACACTCTGTAGAACGGCAGAAATCATCCATAACTATTAAAACACTCCACAGTGCGAAATTTAATGCATTCTGTCAAACGTCTCGACTACAAGTGTTTCTCAATGTTTTCAATGACAAAATACAAAAAGAAGCAAGGGATAAAAAAAAAAAAAATCTCTCAATACGATTCTGTCAGGTATGCCTGTATTTTGTACCATATATTCCACTGCTGTTTATAACTCCAAATAAAGGATTGTAATGAGATTCATCCAATGCAAGTTCTTAACACTTACACTCTGTCATATAACGTAACATCACTTTGGGTAAACAAGCACAGTATTAGAAGGTTTCCATGCAAGTAAGTCACAGCACAGCATTTAAATATGTAGGCTTATTTAGCATACACAATGGTCTTGTTCAGAACAGGAACCCAGCCAGCAGCACTTACATTTAGAAATACTAAAAGACACCTAATCAATTCAATGACAAACATTTCCACTGGAAGGGTTTCTCAAAGTCTTCAACTGACAGACACTTCTAGACAAAACGTTTGGCGTTGGAATGATGAAGTTCCTTAAAGCAGTGCTTACAAACACATCACTTGATGCATATACCATCAAATCAGAGTTTAAAAAGTCATCATTCAATCTGAGTGCGGAAGCAAATTTAAAGAACGTTTCTGTTTTTTAAAAGATTCTCTGTCATTGATTTATAGATTTGCCGGGGTTTTTTTTATTATTTATTTTTTTTACTAATTTAGCCGATGCATCTGGGCTATTCATCAGTTTCACGATATCCTCGATATTCTGGTCAAGACTGTTTCATTCTGTAGGGACACTAACTCTTTGTGTAGAAGCATTTCGGATGGGGTAGAAGACAAAACCCCCTTATTAGCATCTCACATGCTGCCTTCACAGCAGCAGCACAACAGTCATGCTGTTTTGTATGACTCAGAAAGAAGTGATCGAGTCAGGGCGAGACAGGGATGCTTTCCAGCTCTCCCGGGAGATGTTCCAACTACAATAACAACAACAGCAAAATTTGGCCTCACTTAACATAAATGTTGGTTTACTGTAACTCAGGTTTCTAAGTTTTGGGTAGGATAGATTTTATATTCTCCCCCCTTGTGGGATTAACAAAATTACTAAATGAAACCCTTAGTAACAGTTTTAAGACAGGGCTGACTGTGCAAGCCTTTTACTCCAAAGACTAAAATGATCTCTTTTTTTCAAATATAGAAACAGCTGTTCAAGTTACAAAGCTAAAACTAAACACAACAGGTATTGCTGAATTTAAGAAAAGGCGAATAAAAGAAAAAAGGAAAAGAGAAGTTGCGAGCTTCTACTTTTGGCTTTCAGATAAGTATAGTTTATTGAAGATAAAAGTTCTGAGTTGTAAAGTTACAACCAGACATCTTAAAGGTTACACGGTGACAACAGTTTGCAGGGATCCTCTTTCCAAGCACGGACCAGAGCAATACAAAGAACATTTCACTGTTTTCAGTTTAAACGCAGTCTCTCAATGACATCATGATTTTTCCTTAAACCAATCAGAAAGAGAGACAGATCTCTTATCACTTGGTTGATTGCCCATTTGTCTTAACCCTAGCTTCAAAGCATCTGGTTCAATCCAGTTTATCTTTGAAGTAGACAGTTTTTATGACAGTCATAAAATCAACTGTAATTTCATAAGAAAACCTGAAAAACTTCCACTTTGTAAAGATGTTTAACATAAAAACAATGATCCATCCTAAATGGCAAATGCCTTTCACGTTAGAACTGTACATTAAAGGAGAGGCCAACACCTATTTAAAAATGTCTTGGAGGTCAGCCTTGCCCTAGCAAGGACAAAGTGACCAGAAAGATCTTTATCAAATTACTGTCTAAGCAGGAATTTAACCAGTGTCTGACTTAATCTTTAACCCATTCTGTGAGCTGTATTCTAAGACCAAGCATTCATTTATATCTAAATAAAATGTTCCAACAGGTACCTAATTTAAGTCAGTTTATTTCTTATTTTGTAAATGAAAGGGTGTTTTTGTTTGTTTGGTTTTTTTTTTTTACCTTTTGAATAAATGGAGTAATGTACATATTTGAGTAAAATGCTTTGGCAAACAGCCATAAGGTTTGCTGTTTGGTCTACTTCAACTGCAATAAAATGACTAGAAAATTAGATAACCCTATTTGTGCAGGGCAGGGTCGATATTTAAAACCAGTCTATTGTTGTGGGGCAGCACATTTTAAAGGTGTACCCATATAATTAAGAGTGCATAAAAATAACCAAAATACCAACTGGAGGAATAAAAACCGCTATCCCTTTTCTAAATGTCTGTTTTGCAATCTAAGCTATACAGAAAGACAGCCAAGTAGAATATGTCATTTATTAGTTCCTGCAGCACGCAGCAGGAGCCTACCTTTAAATCCCAGACTTTGGACAGTAACCTAATAGGATAAAAAGACTAAAAGACCAAACTCTTGATATTTAGTGTCATATTTTGTACACAACTGAATTTTATGATTATACACGTCAGCTTGAATGATGAGTATTGTCCAAAAAGAATTACATGTGACAGTAGAGGTATAATCTGAAAATGTTTCACTCAACTGTATTCTCTGATTCTCACTGTCAAGTTTCACTGTTTTATCTCCGTGATGAAGACAACACACTTTAAGATAATGTCTTCCCCATTGGTACACAGCTACCATCTTTGATTGCTGGGGTTCTGGGCCCATTTGCTTTTGCTCTAACCTTAGAAACTGCTAACAATAATACCACATATGATACATTTCCACCAGAGATGCACCTCTCATGCCCTTAGGGATGCTTTGTTTTTGTTCACAAAATCACCCCAATTCTAGTTATGATAATTTTCTTTTTTTATCTTTATAAGCTGCAATGAATGCCTGAAAATTGAATCATAGGGTTGAATCACGAAGAATGAAATCTAATTTGATGGCTACAGGACGAATAGTGCCCTGCATGACAAATGCATCAATACAAATCAATCAGTGCCTCCTGAAGACCTTGACACAGGGTGAATCGCTGTGTACCCTTCAACAAAACACTATAGCACCGTTGCTTCTCACCAATGATCTTCAACTGTTGGGAAAAAGAATATCCTTCAGCATCCAGCAGAGAATATACTTGCCATTTACTAAGCATGCCGAGTAAGGCAGGTCCTTACTGTGAAATCCAGTTAGGCAACCATGTAAATCTGCTTGCCTCTTCATAGGAGAGCTAACCGATGCATTCATATGACATTTAGAAACATCATTACTGGTCGGCCGCCCTTTGGTCTGAGATTTACTTGGTTCTTCAACAGTTTTTACATGAATCCAGGAATATGAACGTAATTCAAAAACCACATCAAAGATTCATAGCTGCTTCCTGGTACCTTTGCTGTAGGTCACATTTGATTCTGAACGACCGTACAACACAAAGGGATTCGCTTCTAGGAAGCAGTAACAGCTTCTCATTGTCGGCTACATATTACAAATCAAACTGTGACATACAAACAATGAACCAGAATATCTGTGATAGTAGTAAGAGGTAAGAAAACTTTTCTTACAACCTTGGTTAGCACTTCTTTAAGTGCTAGGGCAGGTGTCTCCTATTGAAACAAATGTACTCTAACCGCAAGCTCATTCCCTACACCCTCCCTCGTAAAAGTTTACCACAGTAAATGTGCAGTTTTCCCATGGTTATACTATGCCTTTACCATAGTTTGTCATATTTTTTTAATATGCTTACCCATACCGCTTTACAATTGTTACCTACAGTATGCTTACCAGGCTTTTACTATGGGAAACATTTATAAGGGAACACTCAAATGGACTTTTGAAATCCAGTACTGAGGCCAATCAGAGGTTTCCATCCCATGGCGGAGACCAATCAGAATACAAGGTATTTTAACTCTAAATATCACTGTCTCAACACAAACCGGACATTGTATCCCACAAAATACATTCCCATTAGTATGTGTGCAAAATGTCTGGCATCTGATGCTCAGTTTTCAATGGCTGCTTCCAGGCCATATGATGAGAGTAGCATGGTAAGTTTAATACTTTTTTCATTTAATACATTTTCTAATGATTAAAGCAAAATAACTGGTATATTCTATATTTAGGCAGTTGGTAGACAGAGCCATCTGAAATTCAATAAAAAATATGCTTGTTCACTTTACATCTCTCCAGGGATACACAGCACATAGAAGACCAGTAGGCCATAAACTACTGCAACTAACGTGAAAAAAATATGAATAATAAAAAAGAAATGTTAACCAAAGATAGGAATCTTAAAATTATATTACATGTTAATCTATATTTAACATGTAATATAATTTAGTAAATATGGCTTTTCATACACTTCAGGTACTATTTTTGCTGTTTAGATCAGTTTATGACACGTTATGTGGCTTGCTGATATAGATGATTATTCTGTTTTTTGTGTACATATATCGAAAACATATTATTTAAAAGCTAAATATTCTGCTTCGGTTTCTAGAAACGCTATTGCTGGTACCCAGCACTTGTGTTGAATTAAATCTGCACCCCTGTGCAGCGACCAAATCATTATTATTCAGTGATGACCCACACACTTAACAGTTCCCCCTGCTACAGTATGCACATTGGCTTTGTAACCTTTTTATCAAGTGCTCCGAAATTTAACAGAAAGAACTTTGTTGAACTGGAAGTCATTGCTTTGATACTCCAAAGTCTAAATGGCAGCCCGTTCTACCAGCCCGTAATATAAAGGTACCACAGCACTAGCCTTTGTTCAGGGAGGCGTAACTCCTGTCAGTTTCCATTCGAACTAAACTCTCACTCCAGAGAGTAGAGTAGCTAAAAGGATTTCTAGATCAGGATTCTGAAGAAAGGCAATATAAATGATCAGATAGGTAAAATACAGGTGGTTTAAATGTAATGACAGGCTACAATATTTCAATTCAAATCTCTCTGGCAGAAATGCATTATCACATTCTCATACTCTAGTTCCTTTACCATTCACTCTAATTCTGCCCCATTGTAAAAAAACATACAAGCCTAATGTGCAATTACAGCTAACTGGCAGAACCCTAATATGTACAGATTTATGTAGCAGCACATATAATTCAATGACTAGATGACATTCGTATTTAAATTACTGCAATTTTGTACTGCATTTCTACAAATTCATTTGAGTAACATACACAACGCTCCCCTGAGCTCAAAATAAACCCCAGGTATGCTGTTGCTATTCTTTTCTCATTAGTGTCTTTCTGTTTTCTTCTCCTGGAACACAGAAATCATTGAAAGCAGTAAGTGTACATGACAACAGGATCAAATCGGTTAGCTTTTCTCTCGCACTCTGTCTTGAATTCTGTCTCTAAACGGACAGAAATCATTTGACAGCGATCTGGGACCTTAATGAAGCACTGGTTCCCGAGGGAGAGGAATACACATCAGAACCCCTGTCAGTGATATTGGTATGAACAGGTGACTAATTAGCTGCTAGGGGTAAAACTAAACCGGGCCCAGCAGCACTGCTGTACACGTTGAAACCAAGAACAGCAGAACGACATGTCCCAGTTTCATTCAGCCCATACACAGCAACGCTTTGCATAAATCTTAATTATTTAAAGGAAACATACAATGCCATGTGGATTTAGAATAGTATAGGGCAGGTTTTCAAAGCCCTTTACTCCAAAGAGTAAATTATTCAATTTTTTTCAAAAGGAGAAAAACACTTGCTAATGTTCTAAAAATAGAAATAAACATAGCGGGCATTTAATTTAAAAGCACTTTAAGCAGATCTGGCTGTTTCTCATTTTACAAATTGAAAGGATGATTTTTTTTTTTTTTTTTTTGTTTGTCTTTTGAAAAAATTCAGTGACACTTGAGTAAAAAGCTTTGAAAAGCCCCGTGTCTTAACACATGCAGTTATCTGGAAATAAATAAGATACTGCATTTACTTCTCTTTTAAAAAATGCCACAGGTTGCGATAAAGCAAAGGAAGTGGTGCTTTAATAACCATGGGGGTAAAGTCCAGCCTCTTCTGTCTCCTCCCTTCACAAAGACACTTCCTCACATCAAAGTACATCAAAATCCATTAGTCCACGTCATACCATCACACACTGTTTGGACATGGCGTTCTACCTTCCCAAGAAGATGACTTCTGCACTAAAAGAAACCAAACACTTAGTGGACAGTCTCTATGCAGACTGTACAGCTATGGCCAAAAATCTGCATCACCTAGAATTATAGGACTGAGACATCATTTAAATAAAAAAAATTGTTAACATATACATATATATTAAACACTATAAATGTCAACACATTTAGGCAAGCCATTCTATGAAACATATGTAGCCTCCTGCCTTCACTATATCCCCTCAGGGGGGATATACATCCCCTGCAGGGGACATTAAGACCCTGCTTTGCTTCCCAAAGTTACAAAAATCAAAACAGTGCAATCAACTCTCTTCGCTGTATCTGTCTGTGGCACTTAGACCCTACTGACCTCCATCATCCAGAAACCAAAAAGTACCACGAGCACAATGTGAATATAATAGGTTTCAGAAAACCCCTATAAATACGAAGTCTGTATCTCAAATGGTTTTTGGGATATGAGATGTAGACGTTACAAGAAAGTAACACGAAGTACCAAGTTTTTTTGAAGAAATGTTTTTACGTACTACAGTGAATATTAACGATGATATGAACTGCACAGTACAATTAAAACAAAGAACATTCTCAATTTGACTTTACTTTTCTCGTTTATTTAAAACTACATTTAACTCACATACAACTACTCATAATGAAAGGATGGCGAAGCCTCAGAGTTTTGTGGGTGTTTTAATATTTCCGTCTTCATTATTTCATTTGATGAGAACTCACTGAGGCTTGCATCTCATTTTCATGGGGGCTGTGGATTATGTAAATACCTCAATTTCTCAGCTTACAATGAGCCTGATGAATCTATCTAGCACCTTGCTAATGAAGCAGAGTGCTTCACTTGCTGTTTCTAAACAGCCCTGTACAGTGCCAGGCAGGGCTGATGACAATAACAGGATGTACTCATTCACTGTGAGTTACCAGCAGCTATGACTGTGCTATTTGGACACTAGAAATGGAGCGTTTGCAGAAAGACTTCAAGTCGACATGCTTGTCATTGAATTTATTGAGTTCTTGTTTTTTTATTTAGTATTTCTAAACAAGCAGAGGGAAGTTAATGGAAGAAACATAGTTCTTAAACTACAGCCAATAATGGTTCCCTCACAGTACTGCCAATCTTTAATTAGCTTTGCTATTCTGCGTTTCTTGTTAATGAAAATTGCAACACCCACCTGTGGCAAAGTGGTTTATTGTGTACAGTTGCAGAGGTGATGCAGTGCAGGAATAAAAACAGACGGAGATTGTAATCCAGTATGGAAAAGTGCTTTCTTTATTTTATAATCCAGGTCTGGTGACCAAAACAATGATCCCTGGTAATACACAGCAATGCGTAATGCAGAAGGTAAATAATAATGGGTTTGCAGTCCCAAACAATAAAAACAGGTATCTCTCTCACAATGTACAAACTTAGTCCTGGGTGTGTGCTGTAGTGTTCGTGGTGGGTGACACAGTTTAATGCGTGACAATAATGTAGTGCTGTTCCGGGTTTTATGCTGGCCCATAGCAACAGCTCCGGAACATGTTAGCCATCTATGAACACAGAAGTAACAATTATAGACAAGACAAATACTCAAAATATCTCGCAATTACTGCACAGGTCCTTCCAGGTTATATTAAGTAACCAATGTGAAGGAACAGATTATGATTCTCCATCCCCCTTATATGCTGTCACGCATGACCCCTTGGTAAACGAATGCAGCTGCCTTTACAATCTGCAGCTGCTACATCATTTTCCGTGTCAATATGCTCTTGCAAAGGAGTCTCGCCTTCTTCCAGACTGACCGACTTCCCGACTCGGAGAAAGAACTGTCAGGCCAGCCCGTCCAAAGAACCCTGTCCTCGCTGCTTAGCGCCTTCACAGGTCGGGAGGGAGATTTGCAACCAAGATACATTGTATTTCTGTCACACCACCCCAATAGATGAATCCTGTACAGGTTGTTCTGTTGTTGTTGTTAACATGGAGAGGCATCACAGGGGCTGCAGGCAACAGCCTAATCCCAGGAGTGTTGCTCCTTCAGTGACTCTGGCATCAGAACTGTGACGCACATGTCAGCTGGGAGCACTACTGCTAAAAGCCAAACAGGTATTGCTGCAAATTAAAAGCAGAAGAAATGAGCTACGATTTTTTTCTGTTTTTTTCATCTACAATTTAAAACACAGGTTATACAGTAATTTACATACATCTAATCTAATATATCCCTGTGTGTATTTCATATCACTGAGCTGGGTTACTACCTATATAATACACTTAGCAAAACACTACCCGAGCAAAATCGTTCAATTTCACAGAGATACCAAGTACGATGCAGTTTGGATAAGCACACTAGCAACAGCAGCCTGCCGCCACGCTGATTGACCGAATTGGCAGAAGCAACACAACAGATTTTTTATCCAGGACTTTGAGAAAAAAAAGAAGCTACAAAACATACATAATAGCTATAGCTACAGGATGACTATACAGAAATACAAAAAAAACTAAACCATAATTCAATGACAACTGTTTTGACTAGAAGTCTTTTTTCCATGTATTCAAAAGTTGTGTACTTGGAGCCAATGGCCTCCTTTGATAATATTGTACCACATTTACAGCAAGTCCCTCCAGGCGTGTGTGGTCACTGCACTCTCATCATCTCTTGCATTTTCTGTATAATATCTTGGATTGGGTTATTGCATACATGGTTGCATATTTTACATTTTTTGTCACATCAAATACTGCATTTTTTTTTCTTTTACATAATCCTAGATAATTTGCCTAATTTAGTAGTAATACCATCAAACACATGTTTTGACGTGCTCGTGTTATAATTTATTTATTTTAGATGTTACAGTAGTAGACTGTTCCGCAGAAAATTTACAAACAGACATACTGTACACTGTGGAATGACCTCAGAATAAAAGATTAAATACTGTAAAGCCAGGCTACATATTTCTTTAAATGTATTGCTGTAGCAAAGTGCCCAACCCTTGTGTATTGATTTAAGTATGTTTTCACTTGTTACTGTGATTATTATTTATTACTATTGATATATAATTCTATTGTACTTGTATGCAAGCGGATGAAGCCGCCCGTCTTATTATTTACTGTTTGAGACCGGCGAAAAAAGTAAATAAGACGGGCGGCTTTGTCCGCCTGCATACAAATACAATATAATATATCAATAATAATAAATAATAATAACAATAATAAATGAAAACATATGTAAATAAATAAGTAAGGGGTGGGCACTTTGCCACAACTGCATAATTGGCCCTTCTTTTACAAATGCATTTTAATGCAACTATTAAGCTCTTTGTGTTCAATGAGCTGCATTTTCAAATATCCTGAAGTTAATCAATTTTACTGTTGTACTGCTTAATCCAAGGGTGTGACGCTTTTGGTTTAACATTTCACATAGTTATACAAATATTGCACTTGAAGAAATATATCTATACAAATAAAGATCAATGTAAGATGTTTTGGTTGAATACTACAATTGTTTTTTATTTTTTATTAAGCCTTTATATTAAAAAGGTCAGGTCATATTTTATTTTTTATTTTGATTTATTATTTTAGATTGGGATTTTAGCCAAGGAAAAGCAGGCAGTTGATCATTAGCCTGTTCTGTCTGAACAGTAAAGCTGCACAGAACTGTGATAATGGTAGTAGACCCTGACTTTAATAGAATACTGCGTGTCATCTCACCAAAGTGTGCATGATAAGACACTACAATACCAAAAGAAAGGTCAATTTGAATCATCTAAACAGTAGCTGCTCTTCATACGGTCCTAAAATGAAACCTCTTTGATTAAACCCCTTCCTGATAATACAGACCTGAAAACAGGTCTGCCAGTCGTCCCAGAGGAAGCACATCAGGGGTGAAATATACAGTTAACCCCTCTGCAACCTCCCCTGGCTGTGTTCCATTCCCCTTTGGGTAGCCTCTATCGGCCATGTTCGATTGTGTGCTATGCATCCCTTCTTAGCTGAGTAACCATGGCATTCTTGCACCAGAAGCTTTGTATCAGAAGGAAATGATTAAAAATACCTGTACTCGTTAATTATTCTTATTTAACTGTATGATATAAAACACACAGTATAAGGTGGTGTGTAAGATACAAGCTGAGTATGCCCACTCCTGGCAACACCACTCCTGGGAAGCTGCTCTGATGTCTCGTGAAGTGCGCTGTGGCTGGTTGACGGACAGAGGGAAAATACATTTACAGAGGCTTGTCAAGTGTGAAATATTAATGACTCAATAGTTTACCATTCCTTGAGGCACCTTCCAGCATTGTGGAGTCCATGTCACATTGTGAAAAGGTTGTGATCGGGGCAAACAGTGGCCCAACCCATTACGGACAGGTCCTAATAAAGCGGCCAGAGTGTATCTCACAGCAAAGATGTGGTTATATGATTACCTTGGGCACAGATTGAGAAAAATAAAGCAGAAAATGCTTGACAAGAGAATGCTAAACACACTATTCCCATCTGAGAGCACTGCAGTTAATAAAGAAACAATGCATTTTTCATTGATAGTAGCATTGTAGATATTAATATTTAATAGGACTGGGGGATACTGTGCTTCCCTAAAGACTCTCACAGGTACTTCATGTTCCTCCTTGCTGTCTCAGCCTCCCTGTCTCACACACACACACACACACACACACACTAATGACCTGAAGCACAAGCTCCTCTCAGCCTCTCTGCCCTTCTACTCTCACCCAGCCAAAATTCACCATGGTTTTAATGAATGGACACATCTAACCCCTCCATTGTGTTCCCCAAGGTAAAATCCTTCTATAAAGAATAAATAATAATACAAAAAAATAAATAAATAAATAAAAAACATGGCTTCAGTACCAGCAGGCCCTGGCTTTGCTCTAGCTGGGAGATAGCGGAGTGGCTTGGGCACACTGGTAACAGGAATCAATTTGCATCTGTATATTCAGCAATGACGTAGTGCACACCCAGGAGCAAGCTGGAAGGTACAGCAGGTAAACAATGTGGAACAACAAGTAAATAACACCACATTCTAGTCAAATAACCAGACATCACAGGGTAAGAGCAGCCAATAATAGAATTTCCACAGCAACAGATAACAGAGGACACGCCAGTACAACTCCCCAGTGTTTCAGCTCTCAGTTTTAAGGTAGTAAATACAAACACACACACACACAGGTGCACGCACGCACACACACACGCACACACAAGTGCTGTATGTGGGCATGTTTCTTTTTTTCTTAATACGCATAGCCAATGCACGCACAAGCACAAACTGAACAACCAATATGTTGCCTGAACAATTGGAAATTATGATATTTGAGTTATTGTACTGTGTTAAAATTCTACACCAATTTTAGAAGAAAAAAATCTATAAAAAAGAAAACAGAATATACTTATAAAACAAATGCATTTTAACACAACCCTTACCAGTAATAATACCAACAACAATAATTCTATGTAATTAAATGCTCATTAGACATTTCACAATTAATCAAACTTTACTTTATTTTTCACCATCTGCCTTCATTTGTGCTTAATTACCATCAGAGAGAACATTATTACCTGACAAGCATAGACACCCCACTAAATACCTGCTTCTTAGATATCCTCTAACAAATGTACACCTGACATGAGTAACAGGCAGACTACCGTTCATTTCATTGCAGATTTGCCCCTTCATTTAAACTGCTTGACAGTAGAACAGGCAGCCCATAAAACAAAAAAAATCAAACACAGGTGTTCTTCTAAATGTCTCACTAACACATCTAAGGACAAAGACACACACAGCTTGTTACAAATACAAATCAGCTACATGATTTTGTAAGCTGAACAAATTCAAAGAGAACACAATACTGAAACAAAATTCCTTTTCAATTCCTTTTACTCCAATATGGATTGCATGGAAATTTAAATATTTTTTTCTCAGCACAAACACTGCTTGAAATTATATTCACTAGAAAAACTTACCATGTTTGTAGTACTGTAAAAGAATGTATCAAATATATGATGTCTGGAATAAATAACACATATTCTACTATACAGAAAGGTCTGATGGGGCACAGGGTTATATTACTGTAACGTATCTCATAATGCACTGCATATGAAAATGTTGGCTTTGGAGGCTGGACTGTAAGAACGATTTACTGCAAGGCTGCTACCATTAAATCGAAAATCGACTTTTCAGTTCCACTCCTAATTATATACATTGATATAAATACTTGACAATCGATTAAACAATTACATTTTTGTAATGCGCATTATCTATGTTATTATTTAGTTTATCAATGAAACTGCACTGAATGCCCTGTCTTGCTATTTACAGTAGTTCTATCAAAGACAAGCAGTGGGCGTTCGCTTCTTCTCTTGCTCATGTTAACTAGCATCCGATTTGCTGGTCCCATCCTACCAGCCAATCAGTTCTGAAAACGACGACAACACTCAGTGACACTGGAACAATTTTTAAAGCGGGGGTACTGAAAGCGATTGAACAAAACTGTAACATCTGTATATGACAGAAGCCATGCAAAGCACACCTAGTTCCAGCGCCCTTGACAACACTTGAAAGTTTCCTATTACCTGGAAGAGTTCATTGGTGTAAAAAAACAATAAAAGAAAGATACACAATTTTGTGTGCACTAGGTAGGTCCAGGTCCAACAGAAATAAAATAATAATAATGTTCCATGCAAAAGAGGACTCATGGGCAAATGAACAGTGACCAACCTCCTCCCTTCATGTTGACATAAGCGACAGACATTATTGGTGTGTCCTGTGGCCAGGAAATGTGTTTTGTGGAGTGCTGTTCTGTTGCGATTACTGATCCCCTGACAACCGTGACAGCTACTCAGTTCAGTGGGATATTTTCCATGTTTTCACCATGTACCAGCTTTCCAGTCATTTTGATTTCAAAGATGCTACAATCTCTATAGTAAAACACGGCAATGAGTAACTTTTTCTTTCAGTTTCTAGGAAACTATAAAATAATAACTTCAGTATCCTTTAATACTGTACAAGGTACTGAATCAGTGTATTACCCTGCAGAAACCAGCCTGCCAGCAATAACAACACAAATCTAATTGGGGCCGTTTTCATAAAGCTTTAGCATGTCAGTAAGTACATTAAAGCCCTATGTATTTACTGCTGTGCTAATGCTTTATTAATACTGGCAATGGTACTGCAATGGAATCACTGATATGTGAAAAAATGAAAAATGTAACCAGTGTTGTCTTATCAATGGCTAATTCCACAATAACTAGTCTTTTTGCAGTGCAGAATTAATATAGTGCCACTGATCTTAATCAGTGTCCCATACTGTATACTGCTATAACATCTACAGACGATAAACAATCTAGACAAACTTTTGGCTTTTCCAGGTAAATACTTATTGAATTAGAAATGAATTACTGCCAATTACAGATTAGGTTTTGAGTAGCAGACTTTTGGGTATTTTCTGTGCTGAACAAACAACAAATAAGGGGGTAAACAATGCATCTACAATACATTAATAATTGGTTTTAATAATACATTCATGTGTTAAAATTTACTAAAGCATGCTCCATTCCTGCTGCCAGTATCATTATTAGGTCTACCTCATAACCAAAATGCCATACCCTTGCCAATGGCACTTAAAGGATTTAACCACACTCTTTCTACAGCACAGCACAGTTTTATACATTAATATCCTATTAAATTACCTGTACAAAGTGAAAAATGTTAGATGCTAAATTGCTGGAGAAATTGGCTGGATTGATGCCTTTATAGACATGTGGATGCTGCAAATAATTTTAAAAAAAAGTGACAAAAAAGTAGCTATGACACCTAGGGTACTGTGGTCTGTTACTTTCATGAGCCAGTTGGGACACATTTCAGATTTCAGTTGGCACAAACTAGCAACACAGATGCACAATGCATGCTCTAGGGACAGCTAGTTCCAAAAAGGAAGGCTTGATAAGTGAGTGCAAATGTGAAGAACAGCGATCTGTGAGCAGAATTATTCTTACTGGGCACTCTGGGTGTAGAAATTCATTTGAGAATGAAGGCTGCATAAGGTATAATATAGACAAAGACATAACCCTAACCAAATGACCTTCAATGGCAACAGTGCTACTAAAATTGTAATGTAATGATTGTGTGCTAAAGGGCAATGGTAGCACAACGGTTATGAGAATGCGTTGATATACCCATGGCAAGACCCAACACACAATGGAAATTTATTGCCATCAGTACCAGATGAAAAAAAAAGTTTTATAAAATAGTCGTGTTTAACAGTGCAACATGGTTGCGTAAGTAGTTTCAGGCACAAAATCCTGTAACACAAAATGTGCATTTCCACACATATGTTTTTAAGAAAACAATACCTGACATTCTGCGTAACACAGGCTCCCAAGATGTAGCTTTTGTTAGCCTAATGAATGACAGGGCAGAACTAATGGAAAAATAGGTTGGTATGACCTGGATTGTAATACTCACCTAGAATTTTAGGACTGAGGCATAAAAAAACAAACAAACAAACAAAAAAAAAAACAACTATATGAACATTATTTAGATCTTTTCATTTAACATCATGTAATCAAAGAAACTACAAAATAATATTGTAAAAGTCTACCGGAAGCCATAACAGTAGTACACTGTTTCATGTTAGATTTCAAAATGTCACACTTGTCAACTTCAGTCAGTTTTTCGTCAAGTATTTGGAAAACTGCAAAGCGGTATGTAATTCGTAACATTATTCAGCAGGTTTCATTCGACTTCATGAAGCAAATTTTGTTAATTCTATAGGATGATGCAAAACCTTTGGCCCTAGCTGTAGACATAAAATGACATTCTGAATGTCCAAGAGTCTTCTATTCAAAGTGAATGTCTGTCTGATATTAAGGCTTGACTCTTGCATCCCACTGGCTCCAAAGCTAAGACTGCCTCGTGTGTAGATGAAGCAGCTACTGTTGCCAAGCTGGTATGAATTCTATTTTACCCTGGCTGTGATATTCATCTTATTACAGAACCCAATCATGGAGACGTCACCATTGTTCATTTTTTCATTCAAGGACGTGTCCAGGAAATCAGAAAGACAATATAGTTGTTTACTAATTTTAAACCATGAACAAATGTTTGTACAAAGCTTTCACTGGAGCCGCCAGAGCTTATGAAATGAGTCCCAGTATGTCAGCGTAACAAGCTGGGTGGGAACCAGCAACTCTGTCTGTAACAGCAGGGGCTGCTAATAGGGTCTGTTTGTGAAGATGAATCCTACTTGTTTTAGCATGGTATTGGTCCCCTTATCATTCTTATCCAATGTATCATTCTAAGGGGTCTCTTCCACAAACCTTCAGCACCAAATGATAAGAAAGACGTTCTCTCTTCAGTAATTATTCGCCGAGGGAGATAAAAAGCTTTGGATTATTAAAGTGAGGAATTGTTTTCTGTCTTCTAGCGCTCCTCCTGAATTCCAAGGCGTCTTGTTTTGCTTTTAAACGGCATTGCTGTTGCTGAGATTCAGGCTTCACTGCACAGAACAAGCCGCACTGCACTGCTCTCATCACATTAATCCATGGATCACAGACAGCCCCAGGTTACTTAACTCTAACATGACAAATAATAGCTTCCAATTAACCAAATCCCCTACCTGGTCATGTGTTGTATACTTTAGCATTAGGGGTGGGGAGGTGAGGGGTTGATAAAGCATGTTAGCAGCACAGGTTTTCAGCTCTCCGCTACAGTGACTCATTTACAAGAAAAATATCATATCAAAATGACAAGTTCAAAGAATATTATATTATACAAAATACAAGTATGTTACGTACACTGTTACATTTTCTTACATTATACAAATAACATGATCCTAAAAATAACTTTATTAAATATATGTTATTAATGTATGGAGTTCTGTCCTCACAATCACAGAACCGTGTGCAAAGTGCATGTCAAATGTCAGTAAACGGCAACTACAGTACCTGCAGTTAATGTGTATTTACTTTGAAGCGTACGCCCATATTGTGTAATAAATCTCCCCATCTCTGCGACACGAACGTGATCCATCAGGGCTCCAAAACAAAGGAGATCCTGCTGCTGTAAAAACACCAGGCTCTGTTAATGGGGCAGCAGAACACGCCTTTATACCACATCGTTCAGGCAGTGCATACTGCACACACACCAGGATGCAGCACAATTGATTTTACTGTGTCACCCACTTGCACTCTGCAGTATGGGTGTAATTCACATGATATTTCTGTTCTGTCACTGCTACACAACAGGGAATCAAACACATCCCGTATCGATTACCTTGCGCTTTAGCTTGTATATACGCTAGCACAGAAATCAACCAGTCTATGTGGGACGTTCTGACTGGTGGGTTTTGGTTCCTCTTTGGCCACAGATGTCTCCATTCTAACTCCTCTGAGGTATGCTGCGATGGGTTTAAATCACATGAAGAAAAGGCAGCATCACTGCTCGTCTTCTGCAGGAAATCATTACTGTACAGCACCTTACTGTAAATCAGGTTTTCCTGTGAGTTTTACCAAAGAGTAAGTAGCGGGGCTCCCAAAAATATAGCGGTTCACATCCCCACGTGATGCTACAATTGTTACACACCTGTGCTACACACCTGTCATTTTTCTTTCCATTGTTAACACCCTGATAACTTTTTACACTTATAACTTTAAAGGCTGTTTCAAAGCTTTTTTCAAAATGTCCGCTCTAGTGGACTAACAGTGTAAGGATTATTGTCCAAATTGTCAAACAGGAAACACAGCAAGAACGATCCATGATGTGGTACGGAACAGAAAAGCCAGAGCACTTGATAATGTTTTTTTTTTTCTTTTTTTTTTATTCCTTCATGCAGGGATTTAGAGGACAGATCTCAAACCCAGTGAACAGAACGGACATTTTGAAAAGAGCTTTGAAATAGACTTTAAAGTTATAAGAGTAAAAAGTTATCAGGGTGTTAACAATGGAAAGAAAAATGACAGGTATGTTAATTAAACAGTTGTAGGAACACATGGGGACGTACAACGCTATATTTTTCAGACCCAGCTACTTACTCTTTAAAGATGTGTGGTGTGGCTAATTAAACTCACACTATTAGCTGGATTAGTCCACATTGCTCTGCAATCAGACTCTTTAATTGTGCTCCAGAACACTCTGTCTTCTAAAACATACAGATTTGCAGCCAAATTTGGAATATACATTGATTGACAGTGTATTCACCCATGGGTGACGTATTGTATACTTCATATATCAAGGGAACAAGTCTTTTCAAATGAAGAGGGTCTATACAATCTAAATGACAGCAGATCTAAATATAGTTCCTGTTAAAATATTTAAAATAGCTCCTATTAGGGACACCCATGCATGGCCAGAGGAGTTGTTTGTTCATAACCTTCATTTATACCCAAACATCCCTATTTTAGTGATCTAAACAGCGGCGGGATTTAAATTTCCTACCAATCAGACCAACTGAATAGAACCCCAGAATACTGAAGGAAAAGTCACCAAAAAAACCCATGCCCAAACAGTGTCACTCTATGTACACTTCCTGCATTACAATAACTGTTTTGTCTGTGCTGTGTGATTGTTCTTGCTCTATTCTGAGAGCAAGCTTTATGTAAGCTCTGTACCCCAGGAGAGCTCTTGCTGCTGGGCGGTTGATGGAATGAGATTGCCTGTGGCAAAACTCCACAGTGGCTGCCCTGTGCAGTATCTGCTGTGTGCAAGCCCATAGAAAATCATGTACTGCTTTACCTGTATAAATGTGCCTCGGCCTTTGCATGTATAACATTTGTAAAAGATGAGACAGGTTTGGTATCTGTGCTAATCTTGGACTGCCTAATGTTAATTTAGGTAATAAAGTCCAAGAATAGTGCTAATCGAGGTCTGTCACAGCAGTTGCCAAAGTATGTTATAGAACCTTTATTTTACCTTTGCTGTATCTCAAAAAAAAAAAAAAAAAAAAAATATATATATATATATATATATATATATATATATATATATATATATATTCTATATATATATATAGATATATATATATATATATGAAACTTTTCAGAAGTCAGTTCACACATCATATGCTATTTAATTCACCTGGGCAAAATACAATTCTCAACTTTTACTTGGGAGGAACCAAATTTCTCGCTGTACATCCAGATCATGCTGCCTCCTGCAACAAAGCTTACATGCTCTTCTTGGCTGGGGTCTCAGAATAAAACAATTTGTAAAAGACATTGCAGGAATACATCCACCACAGCAGACAGCAATGGCAATCGTGTGCATTAGTGTAAACTCTTTAGCTGCTTTAAACAGCAAGAAGCTTCAACATTTCAATGTCAGATATTTTAGTTATTATGATGCTTGCACTCATGCTGTGTGCTTCAGATTATACTTTCTCACATGCTTCAGGAGCTGCTCTTCAAATTCAGGTGCCCCCCATAGCTACATGGTACTGAAGCTGGATCAGCCAGTGTGTCTTTATCTAGTGATCTGCTCTTTGGCTCAAGTGATACAAGAAGCACTCAGAATAATTGCACATCATAATGTAAGGGGACAGTAAAAATAAATAAATAAATAAATAAAATCAGCTAATTCCAAATCCTACCATCATAAAAGCAGTACAGTTATATATGCACAGTTCTGCATGTTTTTTGTAGTCTCCATTTCTTTTTTTGAAACTCAGAAGTTCACCATTTGCACACTGGTTATGAATGTTTCACTGAGAGACTCTGAGTAGACAGAGGATTACCACTGAGTGGCATGCATTCCTGTATCTGCACTCAAGGGAAATAACCTGTTAATCCACTGCACACTATTTCATTTACTATAATCTTGGCCACTTCGAGGATGATATGAAAAGCTTCCCTAGTGATTCAAATATCAACAAGTAATCTCGATTTAAAGATCCCATCATCCCTTCTCTTTCAGCAGTAGAAATTCAGCATGCACCTGAAACCGAATGCTTTACACAGAGGTGGGTAGACCATCACCTCCTCACCCTTGGCTTTATAAGAAAAGGCTGCAACCTCATAAGCCCATGTAAAAAATATCAGCTCTGTTTGTGTTTCATGTATAATGATCTCAGCATAACAAACAGTACTTGTGGGGAAAAATGTTTACATCTCTGTTTTAGTCTTCTGATTAAACTCTGTAGGGTGTCACTAAATATTATGAGATGTCATGCCAAGATTAATGCTAAAATAAGAGACACTACACACAACGCATGAGTTTATTATAAATCACAAAACAACAAAGAACCATGTTGTGTGTTCTGATACACAGGATTACGTTTACACACAAGATATATTGTAAAAATCCTTAACAGTGAATGCCTGATTTCTCGTATCTGATTTGTGAATGCATTTGTGTAAACAGGATTGTGGGGCACGTATTCATAAAGGAACAGCTCCATTTTCAGTGCATCAATTGTTTTCCCCCTCTCAACGCATCACTTCATCAAGATTAGTCACACCCTCCAACGGTATTGATTGTTACAGTCTCCTACACTCCAGCCCCGCTAGACAACTCAGCTGCTGTTCAAACCCAGGTAAATCCATCTTCTTGTGAAGATCCACATCAGGATTAAGAGATTTTCTGACGACCAGCGGAACTGTTCAGTTTCAACACCTGTCGTACCATTGTCACCTCCCAACCAAGCATCTTCCATCTGCCTTGTATCAAAGTCGGTCAGATCTGTTGTCTTGTATAACAAATGAATCAGTGCTGTGAGAGACAGTCCATCTATAGGGTCATATTCAAACGTGAACAAACGTTAGCTAGTACTTTCTTCTGTACACTAATTAGGAACTATATAGAAAAGTGATTGTTGCTAAACTGTAAAGCTGCTTAGAGAACAATACCCAATGCAGTATGCATAACTCTAGATTGAAGGCATCTGCTTTACTATCCCAGTACAACAAAACAGAACAGTTTCTAAAGTACCTAACGTAAATGAAGTACTAACTACAGTTATCATTTAGTGTGTGTTCAGTAACCGTGATGGACCAGATGATATCTAAATAAGCAAGGTTCAAAAATACAGCATTACACAATTGAAGCCCACTGAATAATATCTATTAACATTTCTTATTACAGTAGGATGAAAATACTGATGACTACACAATACAGGAGTGCCCTGTGATAAGATAATCCACAACTGAGTATTTGTGAGATAATCAATCCTTGCTTTCTGAAAAACCAAACCAGTTTCCACCATGTAGTGTATTCCACCCTTCAATTCATAATTAATCAAATGATTTGTACTGTTCACTGCAGCACTAGTAGACAAAAAAAAAAAAAAAAACACACTCAATTTGTTCATTTTCTTTGGTACAGCAGCAGTTAAACCCTGATGTCTCCTTGTGCTTTCTCATCAGCAACGGGAACTCTCATAACTGCAGACCTTGTTTAATTTCAGCCTGCGATAGTGAGGCTCCTTCCTTCTGGATGGCCAGTAAGACTCGGTCTCACCCTGAGATTATCATCCCATCCCCTGCTGCTGCTTCTGCCACCTTCTCTGTTCCCTTCAATATCACAATTATGCTCCTAAAGTCAGGTGCTGATATGACATGAACCACTGAAAAAAATGTGAATTCTGAAAGCTGTGGGTTATGCTAGAGCATGAAATCTGAACTAGCTTCCAAGTGTGAAGGGTTGATAGGGTTTGAAACGGTTCTTTAATGAACAATGAGAGGAGAGGTCAAAGTGCGTCGCTTTTGTATCCAGCACAGCAGAGTGGATTAGAGCACAAATGAAAGAGCTACAAGGGTACTTTAACAAAGGAACTCCAGGATTTCAATTCATGGCAGCGGTTTGATTATGAGCCCATTATCTTTGTGTAATCCTTTACCTTCCCTTTGTTACTTTACAATGTGCAATATGGGAGGCTGGATGTTGTGCCAACCAATCACGATCAAGTAAATGTCACCATCTAATTAAGAAAAAGGGCTGCCAAAATAATGAATGATGATTGGACGAGAGGTCCCATCAGCATTTGACCCTCCACACAACACAGAAACCTGTTCAAATGAGATATTTACTAGCATTTGTATATTATTGTGATGTTTTTATTCTTATAACAATTCACCACCCAGTTACCCACTATATTAAAACACCACACAAAACTTCCGATAACACTGATGAAGGCAATGGCTGTTGCACCGGTGTATTGGACTTTCATTTCTATAGTTTAATGTCAATGATTGGTTGTTGGAAGTTCTGGATGTTACAGTGCAAGAAACATAATTTGAGGCAAAAATGTTTTCTAAACCCAACACAAATGAACAAATCAATCTCAATTAAACGTCCACTTAGAACAAAGAACACACAACTGTTGACAAAGTCCCAACAGAACTGACAACAAATTAACAGTATGAATATTTCATGCTATTCAGCAGCGAGTGCAAGCGCAAACAGAAATTTGATTTCAATGGCAGGACATCTGTTGCAGACAGAAGCAGTTAAACAGGTGATCGGAGTAGTTCCTTAATAGTTTTTAGACGTTGACTGTTTTTTTTTTTCCTGTCAGAAAAATGTCCAATGTTATAAAATGGGGCTGAGGAATAATTTTTAGACATTTTAGAAAAATGTTTTAAAAGTTACTGTGCATTTTATACACAGCTGAACCTCAGAATTAGGAACTCCAAACCTACAAACTGACTGGTCTACCGAACACCACACTTTTAGTGCCAATCACTCAACCATGCGTGCAATGCAACCAGATAGGCACTCCTATAAGTGGCATGCTGGTCATGAAGGCAAAATTATTGGACCAACAAATGTATCCAGACAAAGGCGAGGCAGATTTAACAGCAGGTACGGACAATGTTACTAGAACATTTTAGTTTTAACCAAAGCACTTTTTTTTTCAAGCCAAAGGAGGCTGAATGTATTTTGTTTTAAAACAAGCAATACGTTAACCCACGTTTTCCTGGGTGTTTATATTGCTACAGTTACAATGTCAATTGTAACTTAAATGTAGCCTTTTCCCATTTATAGACTTTAAAACCATAACAATATGAGTATTGTATTTCTGTGCTGTATCCTTGTATTATTCACCAGATCACGGGTCTAGATATTTATTAAAACGAATGAAAACTGATCTTAGGAACAGCCTCCACTCCTAAGGTGTTTGGTGAGTTTGTACTGTATACATCTATTTAGTTATGTACCAAAATTTTAGCATTTCCAATATTATTGTCAAGTGGGCTGTTCTAAAATTATTTTTATAAATTTGCTAGTCTGCAGCTTCTAAAAACAAGAAAGATGTAACTTTACGAACAAAGTATTCAAGAATGATATATATTCCTGTATGGAAATAAACCAGGCACAGTATGTGCAAATAGTAACACACATATCAGCGGTCAGTACCATTAACAAAATATCACAGTCCACAGCATCTACAACGTAATCATGTTTAAACTATATGTGCAACAACACATGTAACAAAATTCCTGTAATCTTATTTAGACTGTACAGTTCCCCTTATTGTCCCTGTGATCCTCTCAGTATGAGGACTATATTTTTGTAACAAATGAATTTGGACAAGCAGTTCTGCAGAAAGACATGAGCCAGTAAACAAGTGCCAAGTACTGTCTGGAGTAAAACTGTCTGACAATAAATGGTTACTATAAAGCAATGATCTTACAGTTGACAACTGGTCTGACTGGCAGTGTGACTGCTGGCAAACCTGACTAATTGCTTGGGGATCACTGTTTTATAAAGTGTGTATTTTAATTTCACAAGGGATGCTATTTTGCCCACAGCTTCCTCAAAAGCTAAACCAAAGTAAACAGATTTTTCTTTATTACCTTCAAAAGTCAATACAAAAGACAAAAAAAACCAAACAATTCAGTGGAATTCACCACGACTGGCAGTATAGGCCTGACAAGCAGTGGTGTTCAGGACAGGGTAGAGATCTGCTCTCAGGGGATGATATCATGAGCCAGCTGCACCATGCCTGACAGTACCCAGTGCCGCTGTGCCTAACCTGTCCACTACATCGTTAACCACCATTGACATTGAAGAATGGAAAGAGAATCTGCTTTGGTAGTGTATAGCCCAGCATAACAGCTTTTGAGGATAATGCAGTGTTCTTCATGATGCCCTGGTGTTTTTGTTTCTTAGATGAATGATGACAAATCAGACACGACAGCTGGGGTAACTGCTGTATTTCTGAGCAGGTTTCATTCTCTCCTAGTGTAAGTCCCCTATTCCCAGTAGGCAACTCCCTATTGGGAAATGCAAAGCTGGTACAGCCACGGGCTACCCTTCCTTCTCTGCTAGTCATCGCATGCACCATGTTAGATGCCAATTGCTTAGTTGGCAGCTTGAGACACACCGTTTGGCAGATTGTAGTCTCCTCCTTAAGTAGACCAGGTCTCCTTGCCATGCAAGCGCATGCTTCGGAAGTGGTTTAGCACCAGGAAGTAGACTTTTAAATCTATAGAACTGTATACGACATATTTGCATATTCAAAATAAAAGTATAAAATACAAGCAAAGAGCCAAAAGACCTTCAACAGAAGGATAATGTGGTATTGTGAGGATGCTACTAAAAAGGTAATAGAACTTGGTTAGCTCTCCTTTAAGATTAAATACCTGTGGTATTTAAACTGAAATGTTTTAAGAAAGGATCTCTATGGTTCAGTTGCTTGCCAAAGGAAACTTGTGCAATATTGTGTTGCCATCGCCTGCATAAGAGCCCGCTAATCAACTAATTAAAACTGCATCTAATTTATGGAGTATTGGAATTCCTGACCCTGACTCAGACAAACTACAATTCAAATAAAACAGAAGAGGTAAAAAAGATGCATTTAAAAATAAATCCTAGGAAATTGTGTGGAATTTCAACAGGAAAATGAAGGTTTAAATTAACAAAAATAAAAAATAAATAAAAGCAACCATAATTCTCCCAATTTAAACCATGCATTTGGTCTGCAAGATATCTTCTTTTTTTAAAGATTAATTGATTAAGAGGAAGAGTGCTTGCTTGCTTGCTGCAGTTTATTGATCTTGCTCTAAGACTAATTCCAATCTCCAACTAAAAGTCATTAATGCCCTGTTTTCTGACAAAGAAAGAAGTGGCTCTGCTAGGGTCATTAATTATACAACAAGACCCATCAGAGTTGCACAATGCCGTGCCCTGCTGGCAGGCTAAGCTACATTTATCAAGAATTCCAGCGTTGTTCCACCATATAAATGAAGGGCAAGATGGGGGGGAAAAAAAGCAGAAAACACACTACAGGCTCAATCAAATTAAACACAGTCTTTAGAGCGCACAGGCAGGCAGGGTTTTCAGAGAGGTGAGCCTTGAGAGACTGAAACAGCAGATATTCATTTTTGTGAAACGTAATTAACAAAAGAGCAGCTGAAGACTTCTTAATATGCTGCACTTGTTGCATTAAAGAAAACCAAACCTGGCAGAAGCGCTCAAACAGATGTATTCACCCCCTCATCTCCCCACCACTCCTTATATATATTTTGACTGCAAATACAACACTTCTCACCGAAACTTTTCTTTGAAATTACAATTATTGCCATGCCTTTTATAATTAGATTATGCAGTGGAAGTTAATAAATAAAGCTAAGTGAAATTAAATTAAATTACTGGTAAATTAATTTTAAAATCAATTAGAAAAAATGAATCCCCTGAATGCAAAAACCAAAACTCCTTACATTACAGTAAGGCTAAAGGTAAATTCAAATACAATATTCTACAAAAGAGACGTTTTCTAGACCACTGGTTTAAAGCATCTTTGTAAATATTGTCAATATACAGTGCAGGGTGATTCATAAACATACATTTGGATTGAGCTCTGCATTGGCCCGGCATGTGGCAATTCTTTGATTCCAATTAGCTAGGCCATTGTCCAGAATGTTGGGTGTGATGTTTGCCCATTCTGTCTTAATTTTGTCTTGTAATTCGCCGATACTCCAGCACTGGAAAGATCTGTGTTAAGGCGGGTTAATGAATTTTAGGGCAGTTGTATTAGGATCCGCCACACTTTAGACAATGTAAATAATATTGTTTGTAGACTTCTCCAAATATATATATATATATATATATATATATATATATATATATATATATATATATATATATATATATATATATTTTTTGGAGTAGCTTTAGTTTAAAATGTACTGGATAAGGAAAGATTGCATAGGAATATTACTGTCTGCCCCTTTGCAGTACTCATGTTGAAAAGAGGCAAACATTTACAGCTGAGCAATAAAACATGTAGGGTAGGGGCACTTATTGATGGCCTACAAGAATTAATATGGGCATCATATGCACCATCATTCCTCAAAACTTTAAACGCCCCACCCCAGTCACTCAACATATTGGGCTGCCTCTGAGGCTCTCAAATTATTTAATCATACATTCGCAGAGGAGGCCAAAAGACTATCTGGTAACACTTTTTTATCCTGGTAACCCCCTACTGACGAAGCTGCTTTCATGTCTTTAAGAGAACTGTGTTGTATCGCATTAACAAAACCAACATTGCCTTTTGTTTGTGCAGAAATACAGAGTGGAATCAGAAATCATACAATCAAAAGGCAAGGTTCGGAAAAGCGACCCGTCTTCTGGAACCACAATGGCAATGCCGTCCACACAGAAAAATGACATGTCAACACAATCCTGTACTATCTGTAATGTTACAATTATACTGTAATGTTAAAGTGAATGTAGATCAGTGCTATTATAGTAGTTTATAGATTCTCCTTATTTTTTTTTTTTTTTAAAGATACAAATCATTCAGACAACTGGAGTCAATTATGTATTATTATGTATGACAAAATATCTTATTGCTACCTACATGTACATGCCCAGAAATGTATAGTGCTATACATCGAATAGGGGCATCTTATATTAGTGTTCTTGTAATGTCACACATTATAACTTTCACAACTTGAGATCTCTGACAAAATCATATCTCTGATAACAGCGGCCCCACCCCCTACACCTTCTGCAATAACCAATTCTGGAACTTTCAGAGTACAGTGTAAATACAAACAGTACATATTCAGCCTATACAGCTTATACAGCAAAAGACAATAGTTTGACTAGATACAACTGCTAGTTACATTAGCATGTATGATTGAGTGTTAGTTATATGGATAAAGTCTATATGTTGATATACAACCTATAAAACCGATATCATGGGGGCTCCTGAGAGGCGCATTCAGTAAAGGCGCTCCGCGTGGACTGCAGGGTGCGCTCTGTAGCCTGGAGATTGCAGTTTCGATTCCAGGCTATATCATAGCTGACCATGCGAGGGGATTCCTAGGTGGGGCCGCACAATTGGCCAACGCTGTCCGGGTAGGGAGGGCTTAGCTTGGCAGGGGAACCTGTGGTTCACCACGCTCCAGTGACCCCTGTGGCCGACAGGGCACCTGTGGTTCTGCAGTGGAGCCGCTAGATCTGTGTTGTCCTCCGGCATTATAGGTCTGGTGGCCTCGCTGTAGATCCGCAGTGAGAAAAATGACGGCTTGGCAGTCGCACGTTTCGGAGGACGAGTGTTCCAGACGTTGTTTCCTGAGTCGGTGGGGGGGTTGCGAGCAGTGAGCCCAGGATACAGATAATAATTGGGCGTTGGGGAGAAAAACTGCAGTAAAAAAATTGGTGACGGGTAATGAAAAAAATGTAATAAAAACACTACAAATGTGTGCTTCTGTAGTTTACTCTCCGTGATATAAAATGTGCATGATTTAATTGACTTCTAGCTATAATCCACCATTAACTGAAGCCAAAAGGTTTTTCTGCTGCCATGCCAATGCAAACCCTCCCCCCTTGTCAGAGTGCTCTGGCTTGTGCCAAGTCTGCTCTGAACAAACAGGGGAGGTTCTTTCACAGCACAGGGCTCGGACTGCTCGAGAGCTCTCTGTGAGGCTGGGAACACTGCACTCTAAAATATGCTCTATGAAAAACCTTTACACTTCTGTTTCATCTGTTAATACACTGCTTTTAAATCCATGCTTGCCTCTGATTTTGCTTTGCAGAGTTTTGTTTGCTACACAACATAAGGACACATAAAAAAAACACTGTCTGTGTCTTTCATTCTGTAGACAGAACTGATTTTGTTTTCACGGTTTTATATGGTTTCATGGGAATGTTTTCCTTTTCAAGAACATAGGGCCTTGTTTTTCGAGATCAATTCATTATCTCTGTGTCTTTGCAATCTGAAATGTGGAGATTCAAAGATAACTTCTTATTTTTTTATAATGTCCTCAGTGAGCCACCGTAGTAAGGCCTTTACTCTCTGATTGAAATCTATTTGTTTTTTAAATCCTCTGACACTCCCTCCTGTGATCCACTGCTTCCCTGTGTGCTGTGCAGCATGAAATGCTAATTTGTTCTTAAAAATTCACTTCATGTCCACTTTAATTCATCCCAAAGGGCTCAGATTTTCACTGACAAGGTCAGCTATTTTTACCAGTGTCATGGAAAACAGGTTTGAATGTTAATTAGAGTGCTTAAAAAAAAAAAACCTTTTTAAATGCACTCTGTTTGAAAACGTTTTTTATTTATTTATGCACGATGTTGACAACATTAGCAATGTTCAATACTGTCACCACCATAATTCCCAAGACCATGGTGTCAACGAGATGACATTACTGTATGTTAAAGGGATTATCCTGGTAAAACATTTAAAATCAATAAATAATTTAAAAAGTATTAGGTTTAGGCTTACTCTTTAATTTCATTAACATTAATATTAATAACACTATATTTGAAAACTCCGATACCAAATCAATGCATGTGTTGCACTTCAAAATGCGCTCCACTTGTCTAGCTGCAATAAGAACCTGTGAGCTACAGAACAGGAATCAGGGATGCTGCTGCATTTGAAACATACAATCAATTCAAACATTCAAAGAAAGGAACTACATTGTTAGCTTTTACTTCTCACTTGTTCATGATCATCTTAGCAGACAAGACTACAGCTCAGACATAAAGGGATGTTCATATAATATTGGAACTCAAAGGGGTTTAAATCCCTGATATTTACAGTAGCTCTGTCAATGTGCATCAATACAGATATCCACATACTGTACTGCAAGTACCCTCTGTATTACTGTGACAGGAGCCTGCCACCCCTCAAAGGGATGCTGCCCAGTTACTGCCTCGCTGCTCACCAAGCACAGATCACTTTTACACTGTCTCGGTTCAGCTTCCATTTCCTTACATGTATTTTTCAATCATTCTTTCCTGCACTTACTCTAATACTGTGTTTTCATCCGAGTTCAGGCACTACTCTTCATTTTGCCTGCTGGAGATATGCAGTATGTAAAAAAGCTTTAGATCAGCCCAATTGTCTTTACAGAAGTAGGAGCCAGTGCCATCAATGGATGTGCCACTTTGGATCAGGTTGCTTTTGTTTTTTCTGGTAATACACTGCTGTGCACAAGATTGTCCTGGCACTTACTATTTAAAGAGGTTTTGGCTGATCTAGCCTAGATTACATGTGTCTTATTCAGGCAACTAGAACTGAAGGGCAGCTCCTGAACTCAAAGAACCTCAACACAGGCATATCATGACAAAAAAAACAAGGTGAAAAAAGAAAATGTTATTTCAAGCTACTTATTCTTTCAAGAAAACAGGAATGCAACTCGCCCCCTATGTGTCACAACCTAATTATATTCAACAGTCAGGGTTTCTAATCCATCCATGACGGAGCAATACAATTTTACTGCAATCCATTCTCCAACTCAAAACCAATAAGCAGCCTTACCAGCTTTTAAAAAAGATGATTTACAAAAATTACAAAGACATTCATACACATCGTTCAGAATTTCTTACGCAACATACAGTGCTGCATCTTACAGAAGGGCAGGGGCAAACATGGATTATACGATGGCAATCCCCCACTTCATTGTGATGTCCTAGCCGTGGCGATCTCAGGACATCCCTACTTCTTGGGTTGCTGAGGGTACGTAGCTTTGCCTCATACTTCACAACCCTGCCGAGGCTGGCGATATCCCACAACAGCACAAACCCTGTGGTGCTATATTGCTCAATTACATATGCTCAAATTGTCTTTCAAAATGTAAATATGTTTTAGAATTAAGCCGATTAGTATTGTATATTATAGTAGAGTAACAAAAACTGTTTACGGCCTTGGTGTGGCAGTAAACATGTCAGCACCCAGGATGATAGGATAATAATTTTCCAATCGGCTTTTAAAACACTCAATGCAGAAATTAATTGCCAGTGATTGGTACTCAATTGTAAAGGTGAGTGAGGACAGCTTTTCTTGTTTTGAAACCAATACATAAATGAATGGATTTATTGAATACCTGCTGAAAAAAGAGTAGTGAGTATCAGCACACCCCTGGTATGGTTAGGTTCATTTTTGTAAAATGCACAAACAAATAAAATAACAAGGATCCAGCATCTTATACTACTATGGAGCAGTGTATGCTCTACAGAGTGGAAACACAGAATGTGCATTTTTCTTTTGTTTGCTTACCCTGTCAAGCGCAAATGCTGCTTGGATCCCACTGAAACAGCACCAGCTGTTCTGTTTTACTCCCAGCGCAAGCCAATCTGCACATTTCTTTGTTTCAATAAAAAATAACACACACACACACACACACACACACACACACACACACCTGGGTTATTTATTGCTGTATTTTATTTAGAAAGGGCCATAACATTGCACTGAAATACAATCTAACCCTATCCCTTTGTTTATTAATTCAGTTATGGGATGCAATTTTCCCAAACCGAAACCGTAATTTGTATAAAAGTCCCAATAGAACGATCCCCACAAAAGAGAAAAACAAATAGAAACTGGATTTTTTGTCCAATGAAAAGGCATTAGCAGTTTCGCCACTAAACCAGCAACATTTTTTTGGGCTCACTGACCACTTTGCTGAATATACAGACAGTTCATATTAATCATTTTATATGGTAACATTAAATCAAAAAGACAAGAATTATCTGATTGATTCTGACAGCCCTCATGAAAAATAACCACTGCATCACGCTCAGTCTGTGTGTTCAGATATAACCACTGCATCACGCTCAGTCTGTGTGTTCAGATATAACCGCTGCATCAAGCTTACTCTGGCTGTCCAGATATAACTGTGGCATCATGCTTAGGGGAGTTCACAGGGAAGCGACACTCAAGCGGCACTGCAGAGCGCCGCGCAGGAGATAAAATATTTTCAACTTAGGCCGCGCCGCGCCCGCCGTGACGTAAACTACCAGCAGCCAATCAGGGGAAAGTAGGAGGCTCTTTTGTGCAGTCCGGAATCACATCCGTCCCTGGTGTTTTGATTCTCATAAGCGGGTGATTCTTAAAAGCGGACCGATATGATTACTGTGGTGCAGAATCAAACTTAGTATGAGAATAAGAGCTTGTTCCCTGGCTACAGTGTAATGGGTTGACCACTAGATGTCACAAGTTCCTGCACGTATGCACTCCCATGAAAAATCCACACCTGCTTTCCTTAACGAATTATGTACAATACTCAATTGGTTAACTGCTCGTTAATGTGCGCTGACAGACCTTGCCCTTCTGAAGCGAAGAATATTCTTGACTCAATTGATGAAAGTGCCTTTCAATTAGAAGTTCAGACATCTTGAAAGGAAAATTCAGAGTATATGCGTACGTGCCTAATTACGCAAGTTGTGATTAAATTCAAATTCAAAAAATGCTTTGATTTGCTGTACATGTCATTGCACCTGATCAAGTACCGTACTACATGTAATCAGTTTGCCCCGAAATGATTCTAATAAGCAGACTGCTTGACTCTTACAAGCGGATTATTTTACATTGGTTGACATAGGAATGATTTTGTCCCAGTGGTTTTGATCACTATATGCAGTTGATTCTTACATCAGTGATTCTTATAAACGGACTGCATTGTAACAATAAAAAAATAATATTAAAATGGAGGAATTGTGGGGGGATGATGATGGTGTGTGTGTGTGTGTGGGGGGGGGGGGGGGTTAAAATTAGGTTTTATATATATAGATATATGTTTCACTCCTCATTACTTGAAATTTGTTTTTTTTAGTAAGTCTTGTGTCTTATGTACAAAAAGAGTTTTCCCTTCCTGCTGGCATTTACTGTTTATTGCTAGACAATAAAAAGTCACTGTACATGCAGCCGTGATGTAACAACAGACCGCCCACTGACTTTCCCCTGCCGCTCCCCTGCCTCGTTTGGTAGGAACAGTGGTCTGCGGCGGTTGCAAGGAGGCGGCATGTGCGCAGCGTCCAGTGTGAACACCCCTTTAGTCTGGGTGTTTAGATATAACTGTGGCATCACACTTAGTCTGGGTGTTCAGATGTCAGGGGCTGTTTTCATAGCAAACATTCAGCCTCAAATTCAAAGTGGAATCTGGAAGCTTTTCAGTTAAAAAAAAAGATATATTAAATTACTCTGGTAAAATTAATAGAACATTAAATATTGATGCTAAACTTAATATCAGCCAAATGCAAAAGTATTGAGAGAAAATAAAATATTACTTGAGGTCCCAAACCATTGTGAAACTGGAGAAGCATAAAAATAACAATTGGATATCAAAACCAGCTGAAAGAGTATAAAAAAACAAACCAGTTATAACCGACTAGCAACCCTAATTCAGCTGTTGTGTAAAGGTGAAATTATATATATTAAAAAAAAACAGTGTACCGGCATCTGCCTTGCTAAGAATATTTTAATATTCATTTTAACCAGCTCTCCGTAAACATGTATTCTGATAAAGCAGTAACCTAAAGTGATGATTCATTATAAACTACAAAGAAAGATGCAATTATAACTGTTAGCTGCTCTGCACATAAACTGATAGATGGCTAATTATGGCTTGACGCTTACGCTTTTCCAAAAAGGTTCTTCTTTTCATTACCGCAATTACAGAAGTAGCTGGAAAGGGACAGGGGAATAGCCGCCAGAATAGATGGACTCCTGGCGATCAGAATGCCGATACACTGGAATCTTTCATTGAAGCCGAGCACCCGGTATTCTAATGAAGGCCTAACACAAGCAGCAGGAAAGGAGATGGGAAATGTAATACAGAGTGTCTGCAAAGTGCTCTCTTACGACTCATTTTCGTTATTCTCTGCCTCACCTCCTTCAAAGCTTCTGCTCCTAAATACAGTTGCAATACCATGAGTGACAAGCCGACTGCCTCTGTGGCCCTGACATCACTGCAGCTATACAATATAGCCATTTGTCGGTGCAGGTTACAAAGGACGAAGCAGGGCTGGCTTTCCTTAAAAAAAAAAAAATAGGACTGCACCATTGGAAGCCAACTTAAAAGGTCAAGCTCCATTACTGCTCTATTGTGACACCTGGATTGTCACCCGGGTCCTGGAATTTAATTGCAGTGGAAGTGGAGATGGAGATTCAGATATACACTTGGGTCTCCAAACATATATTCATATTCAGACTGATTTTGTAGGGATTCTTTCAATATTGCAAGACAGCTTTATCTTGTTTACATATGAATTAAATTAAAAACCAAACCAAAAGGGGGGGGTTGGTGGTGTGCAAGACCCAATTAAGAATACCTGTATTATAATTTAATAACGAAGGGGATTTAGTAAGCTCCCGCATTAATTAATAAATAGCTGGGAAATAAAGAACTTGGGTCAGTTGCCCCAATTATAAATGTGATTTAATGAACGGCAACGACATTCCTGCGTTGGCTCTGTCGTCTCTTTACTAAATGTCTCCGATGGTAGGAGTGGCCCTACTGCAGCACTCAGACGAAACAGCAGCTAATTGCCATGCAGACCCCCCCCCCACCCCTCTGCTCCTTTCTGCACACAAGCAGCTGCCTCCACTTAAGCCGGGCACATTTGAGAAAATGGAAAAATAATAATGACAGTACTTTGTAGGGTCTTGCTCTGTGCATACAACATACTATATTTTCATAATGCCAAAGTATAACCATGTATTCAGAAATCACAGGTCTGAATGTGTTTTTAAAAAGGCTCATGCTGCTCTATGCTTTACAGTTCTGAAAGGTTTTGCTGTGCAAAAAAAAAAAAAAAGGTGTTGCAATTACCATCTGCCACAATGCGTTCTTTGACCTTGATTAATAGCATTATCTAGACATATCTAGTGTCATGGCACTGCAGCGCTCCCTAAGCCAATTATCTCAACACATAATTGTGTAAAACTCAGGAATTGCACAATGTACACTCCGCTTCTTGATGCAAACATCTGACCAGGCCGGCAGGGTGCCAGGTGATTTTCTCCAAGGAATTTACAATCCCCACACCCTTGTTTGAAATTACAGAATACTGTTTCGCATAGCAAATGAAATGGCAGCTTCCTTTTGAGCAAACAAGCCGTGTTTTTATCATTCAAAGCACCCAACCGAAGGAGCCTGCATGGACAGAGATTATGCTAGAATTGATTATATACAGGCCTTGCTTCATTTGTTTAGGTTTGTATCATGCATAACTAGAAGAAAGCATTGGCTATATTTAGCATAGCAGCTGTGCCTCCGCAACAACTACGTGGCAAAAGATGATGAATATCCGTTTATCATGTACTTTCAGAGTTGAATATCAACCAGACCCAAACATGTCACGTGTACTGGGCTATCTAAAAAAAAAATGTTTTTTTCCCAATATGTCAAAACATCTTGTAGAAGATGCAGTTTGAGAAAACGATTCTCATGTAATTCTTTAAAAACAAAAGGGCGAGCTTGTTTGCACAGCATCAGTAACCCACATTCAGTAGTCCACACATCCTCCAAACGCTTCACAGCCACAACGCATGTTTAACATATCCTTTAAAGCTGGTTCCGCGCTCATCTCAAGTACACTACCTCCATTTTCACTGTTTTGTTTTAAAATCCAAAGTGCTCATTAATGTTCTACTGTTGTCCTCTGCAAGAGACTACACACCAAACTCCCGCCCCAATCCCCTCTCATAGCGTACAGACAGAGTCTTTTCATATAGCGGTATGACATGTTTCAGTTTTACACTAGCGCGGTGATGCAGACATTTTTTGCAGGGCTGCTGCTACTTTTTGACTGACTTGTTCAGGGAGGCGCCGCACAGCCTAGCCTCGTCTTGTTGAGGACAGAGTCTCAGGCTCTGTATAAATTAATTACATTCCACTCATTTCATAGTAATCTTCATTTAGCCTTCTCAGTGCCCATGAAGACATATCTTGTCCAATCACTTTGTTTCCCCTCATCATACCTTATATAATAATAACATACATAGGCACGGCTCTGAGTATAATTATACTATTAGTATAAAGAAAAAATCATTGTATGCACAAACAGGTATACCCCCACATTTTCATACTCTCAGTAGCTAAAGAATGTCCTAACCCTGTTTCATGACATCTAAAAAGGGGTTCTCTAGATAGACTGCCTGACCATTTCATTAGAACATGTCTACATGATTGTGTTTTCATCACTTTGGTGTGGGGCATGTGCTCCTGGTATACCCCAGGCCAGCTGTGTGGTCCAGTGGTTAAAGTCCAGGGCTTGTAACCAGAAGGTCCCTGGTTCAAATCCCACCTTAACCTTCTTGTGTTCTATCCTGCAGATGAGATGTGTCCTATTGTAACGCTATATAATGCAAAGTGCACAGCTTACCTCTATAAAGCGCTTTCTGATGGTGGTCCACTATGCTATAAATTATATTATTATTGTAGATCCCCAAAAATGCTGCACTTGTACCCAGACAGTGATGGGTGCTTTCAAGAGGATAACCTACCAAGAAGTGTGCAATGGTTTGAGGAGTGTGATGGAGCTTCTGGCATCTTCATTGTCCACCATGTACCTCAAACTTTAATCACAATTGGGATGAACTTGAAAAAATTCATCAGCCAACCCCTCCACACCAATTATGTGAAATATTAATGACTGAATGGATTAACATCCCTCAAGACATCTTCCAACACCTTGTGGAGTCTATGTATGCCATGTGGTGCCAAGGCTGAAAGGATCAAGGCCCAACCCAACCAGGTTCGGATTTTACGTGTACATGCAACACTCTAACGTGTAACTTGCACACTGGAGGAAAACAGAGACTGTATGTGTAATGATCAGACTGGCTCCACAGGCCATTTTTCAGGTCACCTTGTAGCAAGTCCGGTTCTGATCTTGCAGGTCACTGAAATCAGGTCAGACAGCAGCAGGTTTAAAACATAAACACTTCCTAGGCTGCTCTGTTCTACATGCTTTCTTTCTTTACTCTACTGAAGTGTTTTTTTCTTTTAGAGTATTGCAGTATTTTGAAAGGTTTTTTGGTTGTTAAATCCTGTCATTGACAATGCCACGTTCAATCACTTACACCGCAGGTAAGTAGCCTTCTCTTTACTGTGGAACTCAAAAGGTTCCTATTTACAAAATCAGTGCATACCAGTATTATAGCAATGAATGGTTTATATATTTATAAAACATGGGGCCTAGTTTATTCTATAAAAGGGTTCTATTTTGATTATCTAAACACAGCGGATGTAACTTGGGCACAAATCTGACCTTGTACCCCCACACACAAACAAATACAATTTAAGTAAGACTATTATCTCATTACAGAATTGTATTATACTTCCAGCTTCTTTTATAAATACTATTTTACTGTGACAGCTTTGCAAAAGCATACTGGACTGCTTTCTTTAATAATTTAAAATATGATACATGAAAATCATGATTTACATAATATTTTCTTAATTTCAATGAAAAGGAGCTAGTATTCCCTGACATACTTCAGGTCTATGTGTTCTGATTGGAACGGGAAAAGCTTCATCGCAGGCTTCCATTTGTAACAGGAGGAGAGTGGCATGCAATTCAATTTCAATGGAATTGATTAGCACTATCTGGGTAATGTGCTTTAATGCAGATCAGTAAATTAGATTCAAATTGCCTTCTCTGGGTGAAACAGAAAATGAAAAAATGAAAAAAAAAAAGGTTTCAGCACAAATGAAAAAAAAAAAAACATGGAGTAATGCAGAACTGCCACTCTGTGCCCGTTGGCTCATTCCCAACACAGCTTTGTTGTTTTTGATATTAAAAGGACCTAATAACACCCCGTCTGTGCTGGATTCAGATCCACAAAGAAAGACACTAGAATATCCTGCTGAGAATTTAAAGGCACACTATCACCACTGAATGAATGCAGGGCACCAGTTGTTGATCTGGAAAAAGCACTGCTGCTTCAGTGACCTCTACTGACCAGGCAGAGGATTTCTTGCCTTCAGGATTCACTAGCTTGCTACCATCTGTTAGGTTGCTCAGGTGAAGAGGCGATTGGCTTGACAGCAGGAATGGAGGTGGTCTGTTGATCTCGAGTCCTCCAGATTGGTAAGTGGGTTACAGCTGTGAGGTGACTTTCGATGTGGGCAGGAAAAAAGATGAATACATGCAGAACAATTTGGGATGGGGCATTTGCAGCCTGTTTTATCCCCCTCAGACTTCAGTCCTTCAAGTGCAGTGGTACTGAAACAGTGATACTCTGTATAAAAAAAAGGGAAATCTGAACTGAGGTCCCCCTGTTTACATTTTCAATTGCCTTCCCTGAGCAACAGCAGAGCTTCCAGGTGACAATCACCACCTCCTGCTGCTCCATACTTAGAGTTGGTGACATCTTATTCACCCAGCAATCATCACTTATTTACAAACTGAACACGAGAATGGCCTGAGACACTAAATGTTAAGCATGCAGCTACAAATGAAGTGAATAGCAACTACTGACTGCATTGTCACCTTAACCCATACCCCTTTACCAATGGCACATCTGAGCCGAGAGGCCCCCAGGCCCTCGCAGTATGGGTGGTTTTCCACTGGCTATTTGTCAAGCCGAGCAAGAACCAAAATCAATAAACTCTGGCCTCACAACACATCTGAATGTGGTTGAAGCCGAGCAGGGCCAGGGGAGGGCTTAATCATGTTCGTCATTACGTTGCGTCCATCAGTACACTCGAGGAAGACTAATAACATGGCGTGCAGTGAGGCAGAGCATTCCTGTTGTATTCAGTAATATATGAAGAAAGAAAAGGAAGAAATACACGACTATACCATCTGGATCCACCATTCTCAACTCAAATACAGCTCCTCTTAATACATGCGACTCGACTCATTCACTCATTTACGAGTAACGCCAGTGGCACAGCTCAGGCTGTGCTGTGGAAACACAACCAGGCTGCTCCTGAGCTGCTCCGGGCTGGCTCGGCACAGCTCGGTTATACAATGGAAAAGAGGCAAGAGATTTATAAAGCACAATTAGAAT
Source organism: Polyodon spathula (assembly GCF_017654505.1). Classification (NCBI taxonomy): domain Eukaryota; kingdom Metazoa; phylum Chordata; class Actinopteri; order Acipenseriformes; family Polyodontidae; genus Polyodon; species Polyodon spathula. The sequence goes on from NC_054540.1 coordinate 46,767,476, forward strand.
GACTGCAAACGTCATCAGCAAGGGAACACAAGCAACTAAGAAAAAAATGTCATTTGAAGCTATTCACAGTTATTCAGAGGTTATTCAGTTTATGAATACATACACTTTCTCTGAGCAGTTTTGCAGCTGCGTAGAGCTGGAGCCGTAGCGTATAAACTCACAATAGCTGCTGCCCTCCTATATAAATCTAAAAGCCATCCCCAGTATCCGGATCACTGCTGCATCTTTAATGATGCAGAAAGACAGAGGCATAGCGCTCACTCCTTCCCACAAACAACCCCTAATCTCCTGCTGCCTAAAGCCCCTAATGAGTCTCAATGGACTGCTTTTAACCTTAGTCCCACACATTAAGAACTGTGCACACACTTCCATCTCTAACCATAAAAAAACACTGAGAATGACAAAAGAGAAACCCACAAATGGTTCTCAGAAGCCACTTGTAAAAATTGTAAACTTTTTTTTTTTTTTGAGGGAGACCTCAAGAAAGATGTTTGAAAAATTGATTTCTCTCAAGACACAACCAGCTTTAATTTCCTCTGCGTGTGGCGACACATGCCGGTCTCTCAATTAATCAATCACAGGAATTGCATCTCTGGCACAGAACAGGCAATTTACAGCACCCCCTCCCCTCCCCTCCCGCGCAATCCCAGTTACATTTTTATTTCTGTGGCACTTTACTGATGGTTAACTAAGTGCAATAAGCCCATGTAACGTTGTGTAAAATGGAGCTGAATCAATGATCACTCAGGCAACACGTCTGCTCATATTGCTTAAACAAAATTGGCCATTAATCTAGCCATCCTCCTCTGGAATGCTAAGCTGCGTCGACCGATCTAAACAAGACAGGGGCACTTTCAACAGCAATAATTGGCATGTATAAAATAGGGCTCTACTGACCACTATTTTACAGTACTCAAAGCAATGCAATTATATTAAAGTTATAGATGTTGCGGGATGCATAAACAAATCTAAAACTGCGAAATGTCTGCTAAGCAATCTTTCTTTGGAGGAAGCAAACTACATTTAACCACAGGACAGCGACGAGAAATAATTCAGTATTTTGCATTTTGTAGCACCAACATATGTCCAACCAGGGATGGGCAAACTAATCAAGGAAACTATATACTGTAACTAGAAAATAGAGGTCCTCAAATCTATTTAAAATATAAAAAATAGGTTGCCAATAATGTATTTTAAATAGAAAACAGTAAATACTATTTTACAAATAGTTGATCATCTACCTGTTTCAATAACACTGAACTGAAAATGTCAGCCGTGCCTCAATCAACAACATCTGTACAGTCACAATAAGAGCTAACTGTATGATGAAAATGCTGAAGGCCATGACATATATCAACAGTATGTAGGTCATATAGACGTTGTCATGGCAAATGTATTGCAAATGTCGTGGATATTTTACATTTTAACAGAACCAAATTGAATTAAATCTTTAACCTAATCTGTCTAGCTTTGCCTAGCGATAATGATCGACCTAACACCTCAAAAGCACTCGGGAAACAAAAAGATAATCAAACCCGTCTCCACGATTGAATTACCCAGTCTAGTGAGAGACAGAGGGTTTAACACAGAGCCTGAAAGAAAGCAAAAAATAACCACTAGTTTAAAATTAGCTTAAAGAAAACAAGAGATTGAAGACAAACTTCACATCATATTGATTTAGAACCAATACGAGTAAAAGATGCAAGCGTTTTTATTCTTATACAGCCTAACAAGCACAGAATAACCCAGGTAATAAATTCCTAAGAGAATTAAACTGTTTGCGATGTCTAACCGAAGTCGCACTAACTAATCAAACCAAACCATATTTGGTGTCTAATGAAGTGTAATTTCTTATGGTAAAAATAACAGGAATTCAGAATAAAATCTGAATTATTGAGCCCCTTGAATCTGCAGAGCCCTTCAGATCAGCTGAGCCCCTCTGATCGCTGGATACCCGTCCATCCGCTCGCTCAGATTCAAAGAAACTACAAGACTGTTCCTGGAGCCCTCAGCTCTCAATCACTCTCCGTATCTATCCATCTAGGTCAGGGGCCCTGATACAAGGTAACTGTACACTGAAACTTGACTGCTGTCCAGGCTAGGCAATAATACTCTATTCAGGTATTGTGCAATCCCGTGTTGTAGTGTCAGTATGTACTAATATTTCTTTGGTAAATTGTGTTAAAACCTTGTTTTCATTGTAATGCTTTTAATGTGCTATTAATTGTGTAACTGTTTTGTGTGATTTTCAAACTTACTTTGTTGCATGCTTAATAAAGACCAGCTTTCTAAGAAGAGATTCCCAGTATGAATCATTTGCTCATGTTGAACAAACACAATTTATGAACTTTGAACAGTCTGAAACGTGGTCTATTTTTGGCTTGTTGTAACGAGTAAATCCACCATCGTTTTCAGAGAGCAATATTGAAAACAGGTTTGTACATTGTAATAGGACACCGTTTATTGTGGAGGTCCCAACGAGACCTTGAGATCATTACCCCAACAATTGAAGGTATCTCTTTATCTCTTTTAGTTTTTGGAGATCCCTTAATCTATTGCTCTTAATAAATTAAATGTCCACAATAGTCCACACTAGTATGTACAGAATAGTATTGAATGTGAATTAACAATGAAATTTTTGATCGCAATTTGATAAACTACTCTCCAGATATATATTAAAAAATGTTGACACACAGACGGATGGATGAACAGAGCCAGACATCGCCATATATACCCAGAATCTGAATACTCTCAATAACTTACGCTAAATAATGTTAATACTCAGTTTCATGACAACTGGGTATTAATACAAATTAATACAAAAATCTAAGTTCATTGTACAGATGGACGGATGTCTGTAGGGATTTCATAACCCAGGTACATTAGAACACAGTAAGGATTTCATAACCCAGGCACAGTGCAGCGCAGTAAGGATTTCATAACCCAGGTACAGCAGAACCCAGTAAGGATTTCATAACCCAGGCACAGTGCAGCGCAGTAAGGATTTCATAACCCAGGTACACTGCAGCGCAGTAAGGATTTCATAATCCAGTTATAGCAGAGCACAGTAAGGATTTCATGACCCAGCTACAGCAGAGCATGGTAAGGATTTCATAACTCAGTTACAGCAAAACCCAGTAAGGATCATTTGTGCACTTGGGTTGAGCCCACATTCCCTCTTTTGTCGTCCTCAAATCTGTGATGCTGCAATATGTATTGCCTAACCCATTCTATACTTCATATTTTCATTAAGGTTTCACGTTTTTTAGCCAGATCAATTACTACCAAAATGATTAACAGAATAACTGGTTATAATAATAATAATAATAATAATAATAATTGCATTCAACTGTTCTATTTTGTTCAAAATGTCACTCCCCTATGGATTTACATCATTGTTATGCACAGCTGCCTCTCTAACTGTCTCTTGATTTTTATCCTTAATAAGCATGAAAATACTGATGATTTGTTTCGATTTCATTTAATTTGAAATCGACTTTCGTGGCTCTTTTTTTTTTTTTTAATACGTCGATGTAAATACTATATATTAACCGATTTAAAGAGATTGATTTAAGGAGCTGTAGAAGGAGCGCCTGCAGCTTTAAGAAAGACCAACAGTTTTGTGAAGCTTACAAGCAGTGAGACAAAAACCGTTCAATGTGGACACAGGCCATTCATGCTCCCTCTTGCACTGCCATTATCAAGGACAGCAGGGGCTGCAAGCAGCGCATTCCGACATTAGCTGCCTCCCATTTAGAAAAGAAACCAACAGCAGAAATGTTCTTGCATTTGTAGACATTTACTAGGTGCAATCAATACCACTAGAAACAAAATCCCACAATTGCATTATAAATTGATCAACTGATTGTTTGATTTCTTAATTGAATAGGGAGGCATGTTGTGTTCAATAAAAGGATCACAATCAGAAGGGGGGGGTACTAAAGCTTATTACCCGAAATACTACTACTGAACTGATACAATTGTATTGATGAATGGAGAGTCAATAGTAATGATTTGTACTAGAGATGAAGAACTGGGACTTCAAGTACAGCAGGCGCAAGTCAGTTTTGAACAGAGTTACAGGAAGGCTACTTCAAGGACAGAGGAGGCTTGGGCAGCTGAAACTACTTTAGGGGTCATTCCAATCAATCAATCATTCAATATTGAAAGCACACAATAATCTCCATACAATATACTCGGTAGTTATAAATACATTTTCAATAATATTAAATAATTAATTTTCACTCCACATTTTCTAAAGTGCCAGAATTAGCATGCCATGATAAACGATGGGATTGTCTTTAGAGAAACATGGATAATGTATGACACATTGAAATCATGTAAAAGACATTGGAATTGCCTTACATATTCTAATACTGGTACTTGGAAAGGTTGTCTACCAAGTCTAATTTTATTTAATTTGTTTATTAACTATTTAGTTATTGAGTTACGTGCGGGTTGCATTCAAGGTATTTTTGTTTCTGAGCATACTGAAGGTGCTTTTACTTAATTATATGTGGATGATGAGGCAAGCATTACAGAAACACATAAATATCATTGACAGACTGTGTAGAACAGGAATGGAGATTCACTTTGGAACAATAAAAAATACAGTCATGTCAGCTCAAGTGGGACGTGTTTTATCCGTTTGTGATCGAGACAACAGTGCCATTTGACAAGTGCTGTCTGCGTGCAAAAAAAGAGTGGTGTAAAGGGTCTGAAGCTTCTAAAAATGCCCGTTTTGATAACCTTTCACCTATTTTTCTCCATTTGGTTGATGACCTACACAAATTAAACTCCAGTCACTTCAAAGCATGCAAGAGTGATGTAAGAGATTAAAAAAAATATTCCGGTCCCCTTGAGCTGGAATGACCTGATTGACAATGTTGTAAACAGTCACCACTACTGCGATACACGACAGCTGTAAAGTTACAGTACAACTGAGGCACGTCAATCTTGCGGACGGCACGACACAATATTATTAAGCAAAATTTATATTACTATTTAATGTCTTCTCAAGTCTAGCTAGGAAACTCGCTGCCTAGGCCCTGAAAGATTCGCAGACGACAGACCTGACCATCACAACCTTCATTACAAATGTCTACAAAACAGCAGGCAAGGCTGGAGCTGTCTATATGCTGTTATTCTACTGCTAGTATTGACTTTAAACAATCATTAATGGACAGTCTTATACTGTCACAAAGAAATTGTCTACTGGGAGCATCCATATGGCTGCCACTGTATCTGTGTCCAACATTTACTTTTACATACAATGCCCTCTGCAACTTTGAATCTCATCAGAAAACGCTGCCAGGATCTTTTGATCTGATAGCATATTATTATGGGTTCCAATCTTCAAAACCTGTTCTCAGAGGAAACACCACCAAAAACCTTCTAATTTTACTTTTATTTAATACATTATCATTTTTATTTTTTCAAAAAGATTCTTATATGTTGGTTAAGAACATATCCTTAATTTGAAGTGGCTACAAGAACCATTATAAAAGTAAATACAATAGTTTACCATTATAAAGTATACTGAAAGCATGGTAAAGCATATATTGCAAAGCATGGAAAGTATGATAAAACATATTAAAAGACATGGCAAACAAGGGTAAACTATGGTAACAGAGCCATGAGAAAATGCAGAATTACCATGCAAACTTAGAGACAAAGCTGTATAAGGAAAAATACTTGAGGGTTAGGTAACTTTTTAAAAGCAGCCTTTCCACGTGAAATCATGTAAAACCTATTTTTTTAAAACTCCTGAACACCTACATACCATCCATTCCTCTTCCTGGGCGAGTGAAATACTTGGATCTCAATTCAATTGAGCACGATCTGTTGAATAAACAGCTTCAATCCCACCTCATTAACAGTGGGCTGTACTCAATATCACATGGATGGTGGGTCCTTAGAAAGTATCACAGATACCTTTCACACATTAGCCAAACTCTAATCCTGGCATAAATAATTTCTTCTTAAATCTCAGCTAGAGTTCTGCGCGGGTCCAATATTTACAACCCGCTTCCAACCCGAACCCGCAACCGCGCTGCAACACCGTCTTCTTACAACCCGCAACCCGCAACCCGACCCGACCTGACCCGACCCGTTTTAATAAGACCTGCAACCCGAACCAAACTCGCAAGTGTTTGTCCTTTACTTACTGCCTGCGTCAACTGATACGCTCTCACATTTACACACAGATATCTCTACCATTATCCACAGACTGAGTTTACACAATAGGCTATACAGCGTGGTAGCTTTCTCTAGTGGTCTGGATATATTTTAACATTGTAACATATTAACCATCTCTACTTACTTTACTATAAAATACCTGTCTATTCCTTTTGTGCCACCAGTTGAAAGGGAGCTACACCTGTGCTTTCACAGAGATGAAGTATCAGTTTTGTGGCTGTCGTTCACAAAAACATAATGACACAGGTTTTACAAGCAACGGGTCCAGTCACGTGTTTATTATTTTAATTCGCTACGATTCCAAAATAATTGCACACTTCTGATTTACCTCTCGAACTACATGATATAAACCCTGCGCTATCTTTTGATTCACCTCGTTCAAACATTTTTAATATCATCAAGCAGATGGGATAAAAAACTGCTTAGTCAGCTGACTCCTCCCTAATCGCCTCCTGTTTTAGTGCAGGAAATACTGGTGCATTTACCTTCTAATATGTTATTTGGGAAATGGTTACATACGAGTACAATGAAAGGACAGAAAATGTTTTTGGTGATTCAAATTCAGACACAATTATTTATTTATTTATTTATTAACCGTACCTGAACCGCAAACCTCGAAAAAAATCACATTCCAAACCACTTTTGCAGGTCACCCGTGAGCCCCGCAGGTACCCAAGCCGATGCAGGACTCCAATCCCTGCAGTAAACTGTGAAGATCATGGGGGCATGCAATGGGGTTGGCAGTTGACACAGTTTGGTCTATAAAAACACCAGAGCAGTAACAGCCATCTCCCCTCGGCTCTATTGGACACCAAAGATCAAACCATAATAATTGCTGCTAGTCTCTTTAGCTTGGCTAGCTTACTGCTACACAGAAAAGCAGCAACACTCCTTTCCTTGGGGTTATGAAAAAAGTAAACATTGGGCAGTTACTTTTTGGTTCTTTGTTGGGTAACTTACTACATTGTGCAACATCACTGTATGAACAACAGACTTAAACAAAAGAGGTGATCTGAGTTTACCAGCTAGCAAACTCCCATAGGCACTTTGAATAAGCAGCCCCAAATATTCACTCCTTTAAACCAGCATGTTCATATTTCACTGCATACGTTTGCTATGTATTTATCTCTGCACCTTTTTTTGAATTAATCATGTACAGTATAAATATGTATTGTGTTTATTCTTTTTAATATTTAGCATTTGTACTGTAAAAAAAAATCTATCTGATAAAGGGTTTCAATAACAATTGCACTGAATATGTTTTCCCAGGTATCTCCAGTTCCAGCAACTGTCCACCCATACATTAGAATACCCTAAGCTGGCAAGCTAAATGAAACAGACAAGATGGTTAATGTATACTCGCCATTCTAATATATTCAACATAACTGAAGAAATCACAGACCATATCAGATTAGGGAATACAGTTCTCTTCACTTAAGTCAGTACTCATAGCTATAGGGTATGCCTTAAGGAAAATGTGAAATGGTAGTATGTACTGTATGGGGAAAATGGCAGCCAAAGGCTGTTCACTCTACACTACGAAGGGTTGCATCATAATGAGGGATCGCCTAAATGAAGGTCCACTAGTGTACAGTTGTAAAGCTGCAGCCTCCCACAACAATGTTCAATATAAACAGTAAAATATAATCTACCTTTTTTATCCTTCTGTGCAATTAAAGCTCCCTCGCTATTTGAAGCTTCCTGGCTAGTCTGCCATGAATGAAACAGCCATCCTGCTTCCCCCCATTGGGGGCGTTGCTACAGGTGTCATCAGTAACCAACTTCTGCAAGGAATATCGTTCATATATTACATATAGTAATATGCATGCATTGAGGACACTTAATCATGTAAAAGCAAGAAGACATCTGTTTGTTTATTTATTAATCTGATTCTATTATTTCTCATAACAAAACAAATACAAATAGAAGAATCAATGCACTAGGACAGCATGTGTTTCTGGGTGGCTAGCTATGTAATGCTTCAAATTGGGCAACAGGGTGATTAACTGAAAAATGAATTGCGAAATAAAAGCCGTGGCAATCAATAATCGATTAACTGATGCACTGGCTTTATTTATGTAGTCTGTTATCTTCAGAATGATTGTTTTTTATTAGAAGCACAAATCAAAATGATATATTCTTGTAGAAATCTTGTAGAAAGCAGTGACCTCTTGATCAATTCCTCTTATTTGCAATGTCCCTCACCACACTGTTTGGTTCCTTTTATTTTCACAGAAAGAGAAAAAGAGAAATCCCTTGCATAGTGCCTCTTTGTCCTTGACAACACACTCACATCAGTGACTTAAAAAAGGCAAATAAAATCAACAAAGTCATGTTGGGTGCCTATGCATATTAATAAGGGTATTTTGCTAATGTAGAGCTGAGTGCAGAGAAAAAAAGAAAGTGTGTAGTTCTGAAGCTTACTGCAACCTTCAGATTAAGGTCATGTCAACCAATTATATCTGTGACCTGCAGAAAATGATTTTGTTAGCTGGAAAAAAAAAAAAAAAAGAATGCTAGGACCATTTCATAGAATATGTTCAATGTAAACCTTTTTTAAATGGTATTAGCGTTAAAATAAATTAAAATGCTACACTGTAGGACTATCACTGGTTTCACTGTTCCAAATCAGCACTAGATAATGGAATACCTAGCGTTACCTTAGGGATGAAGTCAGATATTAGTGATACCTGGGGTCTGTGAAAGCACACAGTTGATAGCTTGGTGCAGCGCTTGTTTTTAGGACAGAAGGTCTTATGATCTTTTACAAACCACACATAATGCATCTGTTAACATACTGGGATTAATTAAAAGTGTTCACAACATAAGCAAACATTCACCCTGAAATCAACAGAAAATGAATCCAAGAACCCAAGTGACACATACAAATGTTCTGAGTGGGTGGTGCCGTCATCCGCCAGCGGCAGAACACATCAGCTGCAAAGATTGTCTACCTCAATCTGACCAACCTCATAAAATGCTTCTATTAAAGTCGGAATGCTGCATAATATCTTGGCATGGAAGTGCAATCCTGCTTTGCACTGGTGCTACCTGGCACTCATATAAAGTTGTATTTTTTTTTTTATGTTTGCTTACAGTTTCCAGCCATTGCCACATACCCTGGAATCATATTACCCTTGATTCGAGATTCTGAAAGAACATGAAACAGTGAAGCACAGTTTGGTAGTCCATGTACATCATAGAAATATCTCATCTTAAAACAGTACAACTGTAGGTTATTTTTCTTTCAGCTTTAAACATTTCAAAGATTTCTTAAGATCATGTTGTAGTAATTTGATGAAGGGCTGATAGCAGTTCTACATAATGGTACAAACATAATTAAATGTCCAAAATGTTTTTATGGTTTCATGTATGTCTTTTTTTTTTTTTTTTTTTTTTTTGCTGTATCTATTAATTGAAAACAGTTTATTGAATTATATATATAAAATGAATGAATTATATATTAAAAGTAATTCTACCAGTCTCCATAACAGCATAGTCCATCAGTTAAAAGCCCAAACATTATTCAAAGAACCAGGGAAACCTCATTAATTAAAGCATGTTGTATTACTGCCTGCTAAAAGGAGTCACATTACTGTTTGGATTTCAAACAGCAGCTGTACGGAGAAAAAAATAAAGGAATGTATCTGTATTAATAAATATGCAAAGGTGGTGATGTTAAGAGTATATCTTGTGAATCCACAAGTTCATACCAAAGGGAATATAAGCTTCAAGACCTGAGCCACTTGTTTTTAAAATGCATTATTAGTATCCTTAGCAAGGGATACAGTGTGCACTTTACCAGTACATACCTTTTCAGGTATCAATCTAAGAAGCTACATAAAAATAAAAACAAAACCAACAGGTTTAAATAAGAACTCAGACTCCAACAATCTCTAAAAATAAACACAACAAATATCAATAAATGGGTGCTCCCGAGTAGCACATCCAGTAAAGGTGCTCCACATGGAGTGCACGATGCCCCTTATAGCCTGGAGATCAGTGGTTTGTGTCCAGGCTATGTCATTTGCCGACAATGACCAGGAGTTCCCAGGGGGCAGAGCACAATTGTGCGAGTGCCGTCCGGGTAGGGAGGGCTCAGGTTGCCAGGGTAATCCTCAGTTCACCATGCACCAGCGACTCCTGTGGCTGGCAGGGTGACTACGTGTCTGCAGTGGACCCACTCAGATCTGTTTTGTCCTCCAGCACTATAGGTCTGAAGGCTTCGCTATGGACCTGCAGTGTGAAAAAAGATGGCTTGGCAGGGCACGTTTGGGAGGACGCGTGTGTCTGCCGCCAGCACAGGCAGGGGCTGCAACGACTACCCCCAACGACTAAATTAAAAAAAAAAAAAAACACAATAATGACTGTACTGTTTTGTTTAAAAGGTTACCTCTAACTTTTGGCAGGGAGTCTGACTGAACATCAGATCTGCTCCTTACTGAATCTCTGAACCAAGCACACAATAACCTTATTAACAGGGTTGCTTTAGATTGCATCACACCAACTTTACAAATGTGGCACCATTTCCTAAATGGGGAGTCAACAGTGACATCATAATCCTAGTTGTCAGATCCAAATGAATCCATTCTTTCTTGTCAAATTAGCTTCAGGGTGGGCTACAATGGTTTATTTTATTTTTTTTTAATCTATTTTACACAGCACGCAGCACATTCGTGCACTACACAGACCTTTCTCTTATTTCTTCATTTGGTTTAATCAGTCAAAATGCATATTAAAGTTGATTTTTCAAGGGTTGCAAACTGCACGATACTGCTGGTCCTAACTCTGAAATGGGAATATAGCTTCATTAGAAACACAATGCTACTAATGGCAAGCATGCTTATAACCTGCCTTAACCCCTCTCTCATTAATACTGGCACACAAAGATGCTGGATTGGCTGCACTGCAAACTGATGTCTACTTCTCCATACTGCCTCAAGCCTGCCCAGGAGCCCCCCTCTGCTGGGGTGAAGGAGCAGTTCTATCTCCATGCCTCTCTACTACTTCATTAACCCTCTGTGGAACCGAGTCCCCTATGAGCAATTTTTTCATAATGTGCAGCCAGTCTGCACACTATAACAGCATCAGTTAAAAGACTCCCAGAAAACCTCATTAATTAAAGCTTATTGTATTACCGCCTGCTAAAGGGAGTTGCATTAGTCTTTCGTTTCTGGATTTTTCAAAAGGGAAATGTATGGAATCTGTAATCCTGGGCTTGTTTCTAAACCCTAACAACAGTGCGATTTCGTGTTGTGTGATCTTTCTTACCTCCAACTGGCTCCTGCCCAGACCCCACGCAGAGAAGCAAAATATTAATTACATCCCATATAGCGCAGTGTAACAATTATTTTGTGTTTCCTGAGTGCCCTGCCTCCCGCTGCACTGGTCGCCACACCCACTGCACCAAGCAGCCCTGCTACTCGGCAGGCACAAACACAGGCAAAAGGCTTTGGATTTTTGTAGGTAACAGAGAGAAGAAAGTAGCTTTGCAGACTGTTAGGACAAGAAGGTACAGGGCAACAGTGCTAGAAAGCTACAATTGAATAAAATCCAGTAAATCAATCTCTCTCTCTCTCTCTCTCTCTCTCTCTCTCTCTCTCTCTCTCTCTCTCTCTCTCTCTCTCTCTCTCTCTCTCTCTCTCTCTCTCTCTCTCTCTCTCTCTCTCTCTCTCTCTCTCTCTCTCTCTCTCTCTCTCTCTCTCTCTCTCTCTCTCTCTCTCTCTCTCTCATTCTCTCGTCTCTCTCCTCTCCCTCCCCTCGCCTCTCCTCTCTCTCTCGTTCTCTCTCTCCCCTCTCACCGCGTCTCTCGTCTCTTTCTCTCTCTCTCTCTGGGCTCTTAGTGGGCTATCATGGCTCGTCATCATAATGACTCGCTCTATTAACCCTCTCTCTCCCTCCGCTCTCTCTCTCTCTCATATCAATGGGCTCTTAATAAAATGTTGGCTGAAAACAAACAAATCAGGCTGATGCGGGTGCTCAGCAGCACACTAATGAACTGCCATATTAACCCTCTTTGTCTGGAAAGCTGCAATTTCCACTGAGATCAGAGAAACCAAAATGCACTGTGTTCCTACTACTGTAAGAGTGATGAATAATGCAGAAATGCTGCTATTACCATACTTAGACCACTAGCTCACAATTGCCCAATCCAAAAATACATGTAAAATACAATTCTGTGCAATGGTACCCAAATTGATGGGTTTCAGCAAATGTCAGACAACCAAGACTAAAACAGCTTTCTCTTTAAAAGCCTTTGTATATCTTGGAATATGATTATCCAGTTAATAATATCAAGACACAGCTAAACTTTTAAACTCTAAACTCTAAGGGACAGCATGGACACTGATCAGTCAACTCTCTCCTCTAAGTACATTTTAACTGGCACAGTACAAAGAGAGCCGGACCGCCCTCTACAGAAAGAAAACACTTTGACAGTATTTTTGCAGAAAGCATACAGAATTATTGCTTGTGGTGATGACCCAAACATTGTATCATTTATCATCAAAAGGACATGTCATGTGAATATGAGGAACCCTGTTAGAGCTGTTATCTTCAATTTCCTTCAGCATGTTAACGGGAATGAATGAAAGACAAATTTATTTTTGAAGTGAGTGCAAGGTTTGATTAAGAGGGGCATTCAACACTTCTGTGAGTGCACAAACCACACTACCACATCCAATGCTTGCACAATTCATGTCCTCAGAATGGACAGTTCAGTTTTTGAAAAACATTTTTCATTTGTGCTGCTGTGTGCACCCATTATTTGTCAGTACACTGTAAAACTAAAATGTAATTAAAATGAATGGTGTTCAAGTGCATAAATCTTGAAAGGCCCCATAATACACAAATGAACATGGTTGTTTTTTATGCTGTGTGAATGAGTAGAAATCACCTTCTATATATTAGGATGGGCTGTTGTTTTCCCTATGTCAATGTAAATGAAAACACTATATTCTGTCCAGCAGTGACATAGTGAGGACAATAGTCTGTCCACTCCAGATAGAGATATTATTTTCTTTAGCAGGCCATCGGTGAACAGCTTTCTGTTCTTTTTGGTTGAATACAAGCTTTTATTTTAAGACCGGAAAAAAAAAATTCTGTTGTTTAATGTAGGCTTAAACATACTTTCTTTTGTACACATTGTACTATGCATATGGCTCAGTTCCACATGAACTTCTTTGGGCAGCATTTGATTTTTTCAGCGTAACGATGACAATAACAAAATTAATGAAAACCTACTTTGGAGATTTGCAATTTAGTTTTTCAACTTCAGAATGCTTAGGCTAAGCCTTAGACTTTTACTATGGCAATGGAAGTAATTACAAGGGCATCAAAATGGGTAGTGGGAGGAGAGCGCTTGGCTTCTGGAATGCGACTACCACCAATTCGAGCATACATGGATGACATGACAACAATGACAACAACAGTAGCCTGCACTAATCGGTTATTGAGCAAATTAACCAATAACATTGAATGGGGACGAATGCAATTCAAGCCCACTAAATCAAGGAGCATCTCTATAATTAAAGGTAAAGTAGTAGATAAAAGGTTCTACATTAATGGTGAGGCAATACCAAGTGTCCGAGTAGCCAGTGAAAAGTCTTGGGAGATGGTACGACGGGGATCTAAAGGACACAGTTTGTGTGGGAGAAGTTATACAACAAGCAGTGGAAGGGTTGAAGAGCATAGACAGCAGCGCTTTACTAGGCAAACTGAAACTTTGATGCTTTCAGTTTGGTCTACTGCCAAGACTACTGTGGCCACTAACTGTGTATGAGGTTTCCTTGACAACAGTTGAGAAACTGCAAGCTTTAATCAGTTCATACGTCAGGAAATGGTTGGGAGTTCTACGCTGCGTCAGTAGAATGGGACTTTATGGTAAAGGAATACTGCAGCTGCCAATCTCTGCTGTAACCGAGGAGTTTAAGTGTGCCAAAGTCCGACTGGAAATTACATTAGTAGATTCACGCGACAAATGCGTAGAAGTGGAAGATGCTAAGAAGATGCTGTGGAAGATGCTAAGAAGATGCTGTGGAAGATGCTAAGGCTGCCCTTCGAATCGGAGATATTATGGAGCAAGTTCAGCATTGAAAAGGAGGTTTTGTTCTCAGTTCAGCTCCTCCTATATGGGACAAGTGTGGAACAACGCAAGATCAGCTGGCAAGACCTATGGACAATGGAACAGAGCAGGATCAGTTTCCTCATCAGATCAGCATATGATGTTCTCCCATCACCACAGAACCTAAACCTCTGGGTGGGTGAGGATCCCTCATGTCCTTTGTGTTCATCACCTGCAACAGTAAGGCACATTTTGACGGATGTAAGGTGGGTCTTAGCCAAGGACGGTTTATTTGGCGCCATGACCAGGTGCTGCAATGGTTGTCCTTTGCATTGGAAGACAAGCGTAACCTGACCAAAAAGTTGCCACCAGTTAAGTCAAAGCACTACACACAAAAGACAATATTCCTCCATCCAGGAGAGCAACCACCAAGAAAAGGTGTTAAAATCAAGCCTCACTCAGGACAACTGGAAGCTGCTAGAGACTAGAAGATGCTGGCAGATGTTGGTCAACGGCTTATTTTTCCACCTGAGATTGCCACCACTAACCTTTGACCAGACATTGTCTTCTGGTCTGGATCAGCACGCCTTGTTCATCTGGTAGAGTTAACAGTGCCGTGGGAAGATGCTGTGGATGAGGTGTATGAGAGGAAGAAACTTTGGTATGCTCAACTAGCTGCTGAAGCGGAACAGAGAGGATGGAGAGTCCCAGTTTACCCAGTGGAGGTGAGTTGTCGAGGATTTGTGGCACACTACAACCCGGTTTCTCAGAGTCATCGGGTTCAGTGGCCTAGAGTTGTGTCGCACAGTGAAGAACTTATCTGAAGCAGCAGAAAAGAGCAGCAACTGGCTGTGGTTGAAACGGAAAGATTCTGGATGGGGATCTCAAGCACACAGAATGAAAGCAACGCTGATGTATGGGTAAGTAAGCTGGGCTGAGCTGAGTGGTGGATGGAGAGGGGTGGTGCTGGGACAACAGAATCACTGTTGAGCCCTCTTGAGGGTCTTGGGCTAGTCAACGAAACACTGAGGCTGGAAGTGCACACTTGAAGACCCCAGAGATGTACCCTACTTAGCTCAATCCAGACGGTTGTCATGCTGATGCGCTGGGGAGACCGCACTGGGTTGATCCCAGGAGCCAGCATCACAGCCGTTATGTGTGCTGATGCGCTGGGGAGGCAAAATGAGCTGATCCCTGAAGCCAGCATTACACTTCAGCAATCAACACCAGACAGAAGGATATCTACATCATCAGATGGAAAACAACGCAAATGGATGGAGATGCAGATGGATCACATTAGTTTAGGAGATGCAGATGGTTCACATTAGTTTACTGCAAAGCTACGTCTTAGCTGGCCAATGCCAAGATCAAATGAAGTTCAACATCTACTGTCATGTAATGGAAATCATTTTTTTAGGGACTCGCTGGACTGAACACTCACGGAGTACCATCTATTTATTTCATTCTCACGGAAAGAACTTTTGATTGAATGCAATCATTTCCCTGAAAATTAATCACATCTCCTTCATTTAATCCTTTAAAAATGAGTTGATTAAAGGTAATTAAAAGAACATTGTGCTTCTATACTGTACATTACTGTGCATACTCAAACTGCTGATCTGAAGGAAGTTTAACAACCTAACTAAAATTGAATTTACTATAAAAGTATGAAAGGATTTGTGGAAGGATGGTGGGCAATTCACTGACACAGAGACAGGACTTTATTTGTAACGCCGCTCAGGCGCACTGATTTATTTCAACCCGCAGAGGGCGCTGTTGTCCATGGCTTGAGTACCGGCAACGGAAAACAAAACCACGGTTATACCAACACAGTTACACAGTCCACTGTAGGTGCACTAGCAGGTGCTCTGGAAATAATAATCACAAAGGACAAAAGGGAAATAAGGGAAAATAAAACACAGTAATAAAACTACAAAATAAAGGTGCTGCACTCGGTAGCATTACCCTGACCGTCACTATCCACACAGCCTGGGTCTCCATCTTACACTGCAGTGTTCCCTCCCCCTATACACACTCAGGGTCTGCCCAAGGATTCCCCGATCTCTACAATCTTTCTCTTTTCTTTTGGTTGTTTGTTTTTCCTTTCTCTTTTTAATTAATGATTTGTTTCGTTTTCTTTCTTTCACCCGGCCATGCTCGGTCTGGTGGCAGAGCTTCCGCCAGCTGGCTGGCTCGTTTCGTCTCCGAGGGAACCCCAGAGTGTCATTTTATCAGTGCAGCAACCCTCCAAAGCCCTCCCCTCAGCCACTAAGAGAGGGAAAGCCCACATACCCTCTTTCCCACCACTCTGTGTCAATGCCGTGACTGACAGGCAGATATTGTAGGGCTTCTGCCCCCTCCATGCAGCACTATGAATACGCCCGGACAGTTGCCTAACAGGTCTCCCCTGTTACAGGATTTGAAACAGCCCCATCATCTGAACTTACTCCCAGTACTCTGCCAATACAACCCAATCCTGACCTGGTCATTCAATTCTGGTCCTCATTCAAGCAGAAAGAGGTTGAGACCAACAGACTCAAAAGACCCCCCTCACCTCCAAAAGCACTAGGATTACATGCATGTCTGGCAGACAGGACTGGATTGTTTTCCAATAAAATGGCACTGCAGAAGCGCAGACCCTTGCAGATCTGTGCAGCCCAGCGATCTTCGTGTCGTCTCACCACAACTCCGGCAGCTGCCTGCAGAGATCCTGCAGCTTTCAAAAGAAACCACAATAGCCAAAGAGCTGCTGCAGGGATCAAGCTTTAACTGCTGATCTCAACAAAAGAAACCAGGAAAAAAATTCAAAACTACCACTTTGTTAGTGGAGAGAATGACACATTTGGGCTAGCTATTGCCTAAAATGTACTTTGATTATATTGTTAAATCTTCTTTGCGTCAAATGTGGAATATTTCTGGTGCGAGTGGTATTTAATGTATGCAAAAAGTATTCAGAGTGATCAGCATTAGGTTACAGTAATGTTAAAATAAAAGCAACTGTAAGGGTCTATTGGTTAATAAAACACACATTTTTTAGATCTGTTAAACTTAGCTAAAGGGGTGTTGAATGCATTTTGCAAGGGCACAAGCAGAATAACTGTTCTGTTTTTACATCTGCGACAGTGCACACTGGAGCAAGGGCTGCATCAAGTCGTCTGGCAGCTGCAGCAGACATCAGGCAGCTGAAAGCAGTCAGCGCAGTCTGCTCAAGGGGGTGAGAAGATCTCTATGGCTGTGTCACTCGAGTGAGAATTGACAGGTGCACTTTCTCCTACCTGAGTGGAAAAGAATGAGGATGCTACATCTCGGATGGGAGCCTGATGTAAACACAGCCACCAAGTATCAGGGAGACATAAGAGTTACAGTTCTGAAATAGTACTGAAAGGCACAGGTATTACAAGTGAAGAGAGAGGACCGGGAAACTACAGAAATGTACAACACACAAGTACTGTACTTACATAGGTGTGACACTGGCTTTTTAACCAGAAACATCCCCTGTGCCAACTACGCCAAAGACATATTTTGAATCCAAAATGTTATCACCTGTTAGACATGCTGTGGCTTTTTGTCACTGCTGGAAACCAGAAAACTCAGCAGCCAACTTCCACAGACACATCTAATTCAAAACACTCAAAAAGAATTATACAGATGAGTGCATCTCATCTTGGTTCGTTCAAATTGTTTTCTCCATTTTAACTGCAAACCTTTTTTTTAATGTAATTTAAATAGAGCAATACAAAAAGATGTGTCCTTATCTGAATTCCTGAAGCACTTGCATTATTGTAGTACTATTCCCGGGCAGGGGGGATAGACCCTTAACACTCCTACATACACTTATATTTTTACATAATCTACAGCATCGGCGGGGAGCAACACAACAGAAATATTGTCTCCTAAATGACCTCGCCATTGACAAAGCAATGCTCCCCAGGCCAAGGAATCTATTCCTTTTAGAGAATGTTGCTCCACTGTAGGTGCTTGGAACGTTACACTCCCAAGTAAGTCTAACTAAGATGTCAACTCTTCTGCATACTTTAAAAACTTCATTTCCAATGCCTTTATACAACTAAAGAGTGATTTTTAGGAGGATGATTGTTCACATTTGTGTGTATTCTTTGGGAATGGGTCCTCAGTCAGGATGCCTAATGCTATGGGGGACTCTGAGCCAAGAAAGTTTTGGTACATGTGATCTACAGAACACCTTAATGTTGGAATGGTTGTTCATTCGCACAGGTGGACAGCATAAAAGTCTAGGTCATGGTGACTTACTAATGAGTTTCACTGGTTGGGCTGCATCAGGGGTCTCCAACCCTGATCCTGGAGAGCCCCTATGCAGCAGGTTTTATAGGTGTCTTTACATCATCAGTGGCTAAAGATTTGGAACACCTGATAATCTGGACTAATTAAGCCAATAATTGGTTCGATTAAGTAAATGAGAGACTGGTTGAAACGGAAACCAGCAGCCACAGTAGCTCTCCAGGACCAGGGCTGGAGACCCCTGGGCTACATCATAGGAACCACTTCCCTGAATTTCATTAAACTTGGCAAATTATTCAATGTAAGATGAATGCAGGTCCATTCTGTATGTGACACTTGATATCCATATTGATATTTGTTGATAGTCTCGCACTAATTAGATGACTGACCTCTGGTTCTGCCAATGCAGGCTATATCTTGAGAGATGTTCAGTTGAATGTGATTTGTAACAATGACCTATTGATTATGCTATCCACATACTGCAGATCACAAGAGAAAAGCATTCAGGGGCACTCATTTTGATCATGTGTTATGCATTTATTACACACTGTGAACAAATAACTACATCAGCAGGAATGGAACCTACAAATTCTATTGGAGTCAAACATAAAAAATAGATTCAGCAAAGAAAACATTATACAGCTATGTAATGTATCACTGCAAGTATCCTGTGCTCAGTAGGATGTTTGAAAGCTATCACAAATTCAGAACACTAATTAAATTTAATAGGAGAGGGAGAAGCCAGGTCCCTTTGGAATCTGTCTGCTAGGTTTCTGCTTGAAAGGCAATCGCTGCTCCCTCCTCTCAGCTCAAAAATGTAATTAATATCTCCAAGTATGAAACCTTGCTTAAGATTCAAAACCCATGTGCCTGTTACTACACTGCTGCAATCTGTGACATGTTACACGTAACTAAATTATCATTCTTTGCTAAATGTGAGAATGAATTAAATGGATGAGGTTTGAGAAGTAACAAGCACAACAGGAGAAGGGTTACATAACAGGCTTGCTGTCTTTCCTTAAAGCCTTTTCGGGGGGGGAATCCTACCCAGAAAGAATGATGCAAGGTGCCGGTGCAGGGCCTCCCCGAGGCACCTGATGCACTGCAGTCCCTCGATGTTGTGGCTTTCCTTCTTTGAGATGCAAAGCAAAGCTCCTCTGGCACAATCCCCTCTTCATGTTTACATTTCTTTGTAAATTCATGTTCCTTTTAATGCATTTGTTTTCCCATTTTCTTTCTTTTCTGTTAGGAATCTGTGCATTCCCCAGTGCGGAAAACAAGCCACAATCGGCCTTATCAGGACCGTCCTAATTACAACGAGACAGGTGGCAACTAAAGCATAACAGAAGGCTGTTGCCCACATTGTGAGTTTATTTAAAGCACTTTGAGAGTATTCGAGTACTTAGTGCTTTGTTTCCTAAATCTGAACGTTGGTCGGAAAGATACATCTTTACAGATTTTTGTACGTGTGCTCTTGAAAAGGAGAAAAAAGAGACACCAGCGATTGTAATCATTTCTGTGGGATAACGGACGGAATTTCCTTCTACCTTTATGAACAAAGATTTATTGCACTGAATTTCTCTAGCAGGTATGTTAAAGGCAACATTGCATACCCAGTCAAAACAAAGAGTAGAGGCACATACAGAGGGTGCTCATAATCTCATAATAAGTTTGAAGATACATTTCATTTAACTACTTAACATATGTTATACTTTATAGAACACTGATTCGATAAATGTAAAAGTTTAAATGAAGATGCATTATATTTATAAACATGAACTTCAAAAGAATTTAATAAAATTATGTAAAACGATCGACTCCACTAAAACGTTGCCAAATAGTCAAAAGACATGTGCTGTTTAAACGTGTATGCACACCAGCTGTACACAGAACAAATACATAAATACATATCCCTACTGCATTGCAACTCGCCAGTGTAGCACACTTCATATGATGGCTATGTTCGGCTCTAAAGACTTCACCATGAATGTGACAAACTTGTAAAAAAATAAATATTATATATAAAAAATATGAAATTATATACACACACATCTGCCTTCTATAAAATAATATATATATTAAACAATCCCGCATACAACCATGAATGTTTATGATTTATATGAATGTTTATGAATTGCATTGACTATGATTACACTATGTAACACAATTTTTGTTCCTGGGTAGTAAGTGTTATTTCCTAATTGCTTATGCATCAAAAGTATAGAAAAGGGCTATTATTCCCCACAAACTTTGCTTTTGTGACCAGGACAGTGATATTTCAAAATATCACTATTTCCAATGGGAAAACGGGCACATAAAGTCAGAAAAAAACAACCTATGAATCCAAATTAACATGTATTTATACTAAAGTAATACAAAAATGACTACAAAAGATTTAGAAGTGAGTAAATACAGTATAATAGTAAATCTCGAAAAACTACTCACTTCTAAATCTTTTGTAGTCATTTTTGTATTACTTTAGTATAAATACATGTTAATTTGGATTCATATGTTGTTTTTTTCTGACTTTATGTGAATGAAAAGACACACATTTGCCCGTTTTCCCATTGGAAATAGTGATATTTTGAAATATCACTGTCCTGGTCACAAAAGCAAAGTTTGTGGGGAATAATAGCCATGTTCTATACTTTTGAGGCATAAGCAATTAGGAAATAACACTTCCTACCCAGGAACAAAAAAAAAAAAAAAAAAAAAAATTGTAACACAGTGTTATATTGTTGTTTATAATACTATATATTATTTTTTCTCAATGAAATGTATCGCACTGTACAGTTTACTGTATATAATTATAATAATTATAATAATAATAATAATAATAACGTGGTGCTGACACCACGACGTGGAGATTTTTCACACCGTACCCAAAGTGAGTCATTTTTATCTCAGGAAAAAAATTTGTTATCAAACCGTTAGTTTATAGTTTGTCTCTCAAACAGACTAATAACAATAATAATAATAATAATAATAATAATAATAATAATAATAATAATAATAATAATAGTCTCAAAATGTTACAACTTTTTAAAAATGTTAGTAATCTGGGTTATTCTCGAATACATAAACACTGACTACAATCTATTATCAGTGAAAGAGTGCAGCTACAGGATACAAATATTCATATAAAACTGACAGTTTAACCCGACTATAGCCACATACAATCCAACACATATATACAGGAGGGTATGTTTGGTGAAGACTGGTGCAAATTCAAGGTGGTTATTGTGTTCACCCAGTGTAGTGTGACAGACAGATGGACATGCTCAACGATAATCACCCCTATTTTTTTGAAGCAGTATGCCAGGTATACTACACTGTAGGGGTGCTAAAAGTGTGACAAAATGTCTGTCCAAAATAATGGGTGCACAGACTTTTCAGGCCCATGCATTCTGTACAATTCATTTTCATTTTTGAAATCAGACTTGTTCTCCAATTGTATGTATTTAATATGGTTTGTTGCAACCAAATATTAAAATGAACTATTTTACCTACATTCTCCTCCCTTACCAAAGCTGTATAGTGATCAACATCATGAAAACACAGACTGACGGGACCTAAATTAAGCAATTAACAATTGTAGTTTCCTGAGACAGCCATGAAGAGTCAAGAATAAAAATGCTGCAAACAAAATGCCACAGTATCATGTATAACAAATTATACAAGGCAGCGTATTTCGGTCTGATTGCATATGGATGTAGAACTCATGATACCATATCTCTCAGGATAAACAGAGGACCCCATATACTTTGACGACTCAAGACAATAAAACATGGGCCACTTCTCTCTGCTGCTAAAGGGCAATGAGGAATGGATAAGCTCAAGCCATGCATTTAATAAGCCTGTTTTCTACAGGATCAGGTCCTTCTAAATTCCAAATCAATAATGCAATGTTTCTGGTAGGCACATGTTATCTGCAACACACAGATGTTTAGCTAAGCCCATTGCATCTCCCTATCTCGCTGCCAAACACAACACTTCACTGGCCTTTCCCTGTTGTACATTTTCTTTAATCAATGCATGCTATTGATTGCTGCAATACTGCTTGTTTTGGTTGCAAATGTTCTTACTGTGATATTTCTTTCTGAAACCCAGGAGGTACTTGTTTGACTCCACTGACAGGACTACAGTGTCAGTTAGAAAGAGTGGGCTCCAATACTAATGTTCGTCATCACCATAATGGTCACGTAAATGATAAACAATTCTGGCTGTATTTTATGGAAATGTCCTTAATGTGTAGCCTGAGTGCCATCTAGTATGTACAGTAACCATCCTAAAATGTTCACTTGAAACCCTCCAGTGCATTTTTTTCTAAATGATATTTGTCCCCACTACATTCTGGGAATATGAATCAAAGTCTGTGAGTTACTCACAGTTTCATGCTGCTTGTGAATCCTAAGGAATGTTTGCAGTCTTGGCTGAAGAAGCACCTGCCAACCAAGCACCCCTGCTGCGTTCAAACTGAACACATTTTGTGGAGTGTGATACTGTAACAAGCCAATGGTTCCTTCTGACTTGTCAACCCCAGGCTAAATGTTTTAGATACAAATAAACACTAAAAACCATTTGAGTAAGAGCTGCTGTCTTGCCCATCATGATTGAAACTGACTTGCTGTACAAAAGGGAGATGCTTTTATACACAACATGGCTTGTGTATCAGGGATGCCACCTGCACAATAAATGCAGTGCAGTACAGAAACCTGGACCTGAGAAGACAGTTGGAAATGAAATGGAGATAGAGAGAAGGAGACACTTCTTCACACAGAATGGTCATGGTATGGAAGGGACTACCTAGTCATGTTCTTAAGGCAGAATCACTTGGATCCTTTAAGACTCAACTTGACAAAGTTCTGAGATCAACCAACTACTATGAGCCAGATGAGCTTAGATGGGCAGAATGGCCTCCTCTTGTTTGTAAATGTTCTCATGCTATTATGGTCTAATTAATTAGTTGTGTGAGGGACAGACTGTTTACATTTCACAGCTGGGATGAGGAAATCAAACACTGGACCGATGAACATTGGGGGTAACCTGCAGAATGAATTAAACCCAAGCAGGTACTATTAGACACCATAGCTGTTGGTAAAAAACTAAAATACAAACTTTTCAATGTCTGGCTGCTGTAGTTCTATCAGGTTACATAGCATTGCCAGATTTAGCCAGTACACAGAGCTCAGCCGAGCTGTGCAGTTTACAACTGGCAACGTAAGCGTAAGATAATATATAACACTAAAGGACAACAGCAATGTGATCATGTGGATATATGATGAATGTTCAGAATTTAACCTGGAAAGTCATTCTAAAAAATAGAAGCTGATATCCGTATCAATTTTCTACTTGGGTCTTGATTACTTAGATCATTTGTTGATGCTGTTATGAAATTCTGAGTTTAAATCTGGGGATCTGATAATCTGCAGACCTGTGTGCTTCTGGTCACAGAAATGAAGGTCCTCTTGTGAATGCAGAGCTCAGAGTGGCAAATGATGATGTCCTGACTTGTATTTGATACCTCAATTCCTTAAACCAGAAATTTAGACATAAATGATAATGGTATGAAAGTCTCGATAATTTTTATTTAGGTCCTTGATTTATTTAGACATGGTCAATTTAGACCTCAAATGATCATAAAGTAATATTAAGAATTCAATTTTATTATTATTATTATTATTATTATTATATTATTATATTATTATTATTATGACCATCATCTGTCATTAAAAACAACATCCAGGAATTCAAAGCATGTGTTAAATCTGTGTATCATAAACCTCATCCGAGTTTGAAAATCCTTCAGAAGATTAATTATCTCCTCTCTAACTCAAAGTAACTAACTGGGCAATTAATGTTTACTGGGTGACTAACAGCTTGCTTATCTAACAGCTCAATATAGAGGACCATTGCAAGGTTTCTGCAGACAGATCCATGCTGTATATGGATCAGCAGGTTTTTACCCTCTGGGAATGTTTGGGCACATCCAAAGTTTATGATGTACATTTTCCAATAAAATGTGAGTCTGAAAAGCTGATCTGTGACCTGGTCTGACACCCGGTACTGTAAATCAGATCCTACAGCTGGTCCTGATCCCATTCAACTGATGCTGTTACCTACTGGGTGCACTCACATGTCAACACCCCATACGTCAACCCCACTTCACAGCATTGAAACGTCCTGGATATCACAATGTCAGCCAAGCGCCTGATAATACCACTTTTATTAGTATCACTTAACATAAAACCGTAAGGGTTTTAACCAGAAATCCTCTTTCCGCCAAACCCTAGCGCCGTATGTGAACATATGCCATCGGAAATCACATTGGAACCTCATGAGACTCCCAGGTCCCAGTCTGAGGTAGTGTAGAAATATATGTAAAATAATTGTCTTGTTCTCATATACAGTGAATAAAGGAGTTCCTTCTAAAGTTTGACAAAAATCACTCAGGACTGAAGGTGTTAAGTAAGTTGCAGTACAATATTGAAATATTCTGAATATAAAGTAAGGCAGCATAATATGGCAAGCCGAACACTGCAAAGTGCCTGAGTACAGCATTCTTTTGTTTAATTATTACTTGTTGTACACTTATTAATAATAGACTGTAAATTGAAAATAAATTGTATTCATGAAAAGTATTGTAATCAGCACAGTGCCTAGTAATATACTTGAGTTACAGAACAGGAATAATCGTTGTATCAACACTTCTTCTGTGGTATTCCAGATTATTAATGAAGTCAATTACAGTTTTTGTCAATATTAATGCTCAGTCCCTTTGTGTATTAAAGGTGTTAGACTGTATTTGGTCCATTGTGTGTTATTACATGCCAAAAAAATAAAAATAAAACACAAGCTGGTTTATCCACCCCTTACCACAGTTAGAATCTGGCTGCTCAAGTCCCAATAACAACGACAGCTCTCCTTCGCAGTGTTCTACAGAAAGTCATCTTCCTTAGCCTGACCATTATGAATAATACTTTACCTCAGCTCCTGATAAGCACTAATGCCACACAGATTATTGCAATTACCAGGAACTGTAATAGAATAAAACTGCCTTAAAGCCACCACTGTTCTTTACCTGGTAAAAGCAGCTGCCACAAAACAACCCCATGAGCCATACTGGAGAAGAGAGTTGCCAGAAAACCTTTGTGGACAGCAAAAGACAGAAGGATCAGGCTTCTTGGGATTGTGAAATTTGACAGCAGTGAAAAGCTAGCTTTCAGGAAAAGGCTTTAGGCATTCAGAAGAGCTCTCTCAATATACCGCAAAGAACAAGATGCAATCCCCCTTAAATGAACTCCCTATTCAACACAGGGTGATTAAAGGGCAAAGGCCATGCCTCTGCTGCACAACGGTATGGAGATTGCTATTGACAAGACGACATGAACACTTTGGTGATCCCTCTAAACCCAACAACGAGGGGGTGTTTGAATCTGGTTAAAGGGTTTCATTTCCTAAATAACCAAGACCCTGTGTAGGACTTCAAGGGGCCCCCCCACCCCCATTCCAAATAGATTAACCTAACACAACATCCAACTACTAATCAACTTGCACATTGTGGATGGCTGTCTTTGTTTACGTATCCTCTCCTACTGTTTACAGTGCTAGGGCAAATGTTCCAACAAACGCGACAGGCATTTAGAGGTAGCACTGCAGGCATTCTCCAGTACTAAATTCTCTCTCATACCAACGCGTAATAAATTAATGATAATGGCCCCAGCTATAAAAAGTTAAACTACTGTAGCACGTTTACATGTATGGAAAGGCAGGCCATGTATAGGAATGCTTCTGCAACAGACATACATGGCAATTGTATGTGCATGTTTCCATTTTTTTCTTGTTTGTACGCTTGTTTTTATTCAAACGTGTGATAAACTCAGAAAGTCTTGTTGAACTGATTAGAACATTTGTATACAGATTCATAATGGCGGGGAACAAAAAAAATTAAGTTACAGATATGCCAAACTGTTTATCCAAAACACTCCTACAAAACAGCTGAAAATATCTCTGAGCATTACCATTCTGCAATACCTTTCTAGTTGGAAGATGAAAACAATGCAAATACAAAAATTAGTACAGAGCCAATTAAATCCCATGGTGAAAAAAAAAATCCATTAAGGTCCAGTTAGCCCACTTAGGTGAAATTAAATAATGAAAAAAAAAAACAAATAAGGTAAAATACTTGATATACTGAAATAGGAAAACTGATTAAACCATAAAAAGTGAATAATGAACAATTGTAGAAAGGGCAGGCACAGGCATTATCCAGAATGTTAGTTTACTAGCAACTAGCACTGAGATCTTATTGAAATTGTGGGTGAACTGTAAATTTGATGACAGAATTCAGAACACAGGCAAAGAAGACAGTACAACACAGAGAACCTGAGGCGCTCTACAATGAAAACAAAATACAAACCACACTGATCGTCTCAGCCAATCATAAACCATACCGATTGTCTCAGTCAATCACAAACCCCACCAATTGTCTCAGCCAATCATAAACTTCAACGATTGTCTCAGCCAATCAGGCTCATAGTAGAGCAGTCATTATCCTGCAGATACTGCAGATCCTCTCAGGTCTTGAAACTCACGTTAAACTGCAACGTGGATTTCAAGGTTAGCTACGTACAGGTAACGTACAGCTGTGTTGAACAGCAATGCTTTAACAACATCAAAAAAAGAAAGCAAGACTTTATAGAAAGGGTTTACTTTGACTTTGAAAGCTGGAAACTGAAGCCGATTGGATATTCATTTATAAATCACACAGGGAGGGGTGCATATGAAAAATACTAAACATGAGAACGTATTAACCATGAGAACGTATTAAACATGAGAACATATTAAAAATGGGGGCCAATTAAGTCCCAATTGCCTCATTTTAAAACAAATCTTAGGTCTGCAATGGAAATAGTGACAAGCCCTTTCCACCTACTTTGAAATGAGTAATTGGTGGGAAAAGGTACAACTACATGTAATCATCTGCAATTTGCAACTAACATTTTTGCTGGCCTGACTGTACAGGTGGTTTAGACTGAAGGGGAATGCACTGCAGCTTTTGGTAGAAAGTGATCAGGAAGGGAGTAATTCTAGAGCAGTCCTTTGTCCCGTTCCACTGTAGTATACCCTGTCACTGCTGGAACCTCCACCCCCAAACAGTGACACTGCAGAAAAACTCGAGACCTGCAGTAGTTTCATTTCTCTTAACTCTTCACTCGAATACTTTATTTTCATACAGTAATTTGTCTCTGGGTCTACTTGGTTTGAACAATTTACAGAAACATTTGTTTAATGTGTTTGTGAAAAAAAGGGCACAGAATATGATGTTTTTGGTTCATAAAAAGCCATTATCCTCACAGTCTAGCATAGTTAACACCTTTCTTATTTTATATTCTTCTGCACAACTCGTGGGTTTGTGATAGGAAGGTGGAAAACTTAATCAAGAGGATCCCTTTTTGTGTTTACTTTGTCCAATGTGGTGGTATACTGTATATTTAACACCACCACATAACTGTTTGAGAATTGATGAATTTCATAAACTGAAGCGCACCACCTTAATTGCATTTTATACAGCAAAGATAGCAAAAGGCAGAGAGATAAATTATCTGTCCTGTAATTGTACGACACTTAACACACACCCCGCAGCACTTGCAGAAACCTGCCTATCTGTGTTAAACTGGGGAGTGGAGTAGTTAAGTGTAGCTGCCAATGTGTGACTTGCAAGGGGTCACACAGTCTGCATGGAGATACCCTGAGAAAACCTTTTAAATTCTGTCTGGGGGCAAGTTGCTTAAGACAGAAACCAAGACAGTGGCCACAAGACAGAGAGCAGAGCCTGCAGTGTTTTAAGAAGGGCTAGACCACTTCCATTGTGTCACAAACACACTCGTTTTGATACCAGGCTTTATATACACAAGACATAAGTTGACACAGAGGCAGACTATTTGCCTAATACTGTACGGCTCTCAAAATGGCCTCCAGGTCCCCTAAACAGACTTGTGCGGCTCTGCGTCAATGACCTGCTTCCTATAGAGCCCCCCCTCTCCTCACTCAAAATAAAATGAGCTGGTAACTCAACAATGCCAGTCTGCAAGAGATTGTGCGAGTCGCTGACTGGGTTCAGTGGTGGCGAACAGGAGAGGAAAAAGGACCAACTATAGTCTTAGAAAAGCAGGCACTGCCAACAACAAATACAGAGACTGCTGTCGAAAAATGGATTACTTCCCAAGGATGCAATTACTTTTGGTTAAAAACATTTGTTTTTATGTAATGCATTTAATGTAACTACCATAGATCACAGGGTACAAACGTAGTCCAGTTAACTTTAATAGAGCTTTAGTGCAACACATTTTAATGCAATTACCCTAGCAAATAATATACCTCAGTGTTACTACAATAAACTACACAGCAGTATATTGCAGCTTTGTATCACAAAGTAGTAACATAGCAAAAAAGGGAGTCTGGCTGCAATGCAAGTTATGCTACTACAGATACAGCAGCAGTGATCACGTCTATAACACTGCAGTCTTGCTAGGGGTGCTAAGATTCAGACCAATTAAGAGATGTGCTGCCAAATTGCTGTGGTAAAAATACATTAAATGAGGAGCAACCCCCGTCAGCAATTTGTGTCTCGTTAAATGTGACACAGTAAAAAGGTTACGAAGTTATCTGCAAATGTTAAAGATCCATCTATCAGTCAATACTTTACTGTACAAAAAAGAAAGCAAAGAAAATGCAGCTAAAATGTGTTCCAGTCTAACTACAACTTTACATTCCTTATGTGACAAAAGGAAAAACGCCAGTGAAAGCGGCAATGGATTCAGCTTGTCATTTGGAACCGTTCTTCCTCTCTGCCAATAAAAAAAGCCTGTGGCGTGTTCATTCCTCTATTATAAGTTTCATTTTCATTTAATCCAAGAACCCTTCCTTAAGAACTTGCCACATGTTACCTGCCAACCTATACATGTCTATATAATACTGTTTTGGAATTGTGTCCAAAGCCTGCAGAGAGATCCCTAAAAAATCCCTCAAAATGAGGTTGCTGCATCTGGCCCCCTTCCCATTCATCACAGAAAAACAACTGTAGGAACCTGTTAAAAAGAGAGCCAACCAAGGCTTTCGAATAATGTATCTGAACTCCTGTTAGCACTATTCAGTTATTTGTCTCCCACTTTCTTTGGGTTGGAAAGAGTTTGATTATTTGTTTGTTTTAATACATTGCTTTATTTAGCATGCAAAAATATGTATCCTGAATTATAGTAAATAAATAAATAAATAAATAAACACAGCTGCAAAATGTGTTTGTACCAATAAAAATTTGAGAACTACAGGGTAGGATTAATACAATTATAAAATAATATGTTACACAAACCAGCCTGGAGAAAGTAGCCTACAGGCTTCAAATATTGAACAAAATAAACCTTTTAAACCTGCTGCTGTTTAAAATCCTCCATTCACTCAAACACTGATTAGCATTAACCCTGTACTACTTCACCTTTAAAATAAGGATGTAGTCCAGGATTAGTGCTAGTCAAGGTATGTGAAACCAGCCAATAGTGTTTTGTTTACTGTGATTTTAACTCAAATACAATACCACTGGTGTGAGATTGGCAAAATAGCCACTCAACTGTCATACAGATTTTTTAGTTATTAATCTGATCACAGCCAAAAACAAACCGAGGGGGTGCTCAGTACATTTCATCACACAGTGGTGCCATTAACTTTAGAACGTGTGAAATAAAACGTTAAAAATAAGCCTTTAAAAAAAACAAAACACCTGTACGACTGTATAGAAACTTTATTTTAAATAAATAATAAACAAACGTCTTAAATTCAAGTGTCTCAGGTTTTAAATAAATAAATATTGTACGTGTTCAAATGACTTGATTAAGCAAATGCATCTGTTACAGCTTTGTTAACACAATCTACCGTGCAAACATCTCCCACCGTCTATATTTCCAGCAGTTATCAACCCCGCATTGTACTACTGCATCCTTGGCAGTTGCCAAACCGAACGTTTTCCTTCTAGTCTCTTCATCCAATTACCGAAATTACTGCCACAGTATTAATATAACTAGCCACAGCTCGCAGTACACCTAGGGTGCTCAGCAGCTGCAATTAAACATGTTCACGAACATCCAAAAAAGGAGGTTTGCTCTCGCGCACTGTCATTACGTGTTATAACATTTGCTCATTGAACCGAATGAAAGAATTGCACTTTGATACAAGTTTATATTATTACATAATACAGACAGAGCTAGCTATACATTATAAGCTATAGAATGATAAACACAAAAAAAAAAAACATGTACACTTGCACTAATTTTGTTGAACACATTGGTGTCTTATACAATGTAATAAAAGAATGGATACAAAAATAAATAATTAAACAAAAATAAATAAATACACGTTTATTGTGTTTAAATTATTTGTACCTTTAAATAAATATCACACATGCATCTTGTTCGGTTATAGGTAAAGGCGGTTTAAAGACATACTTGTATATTTAATGTTGTTTACCTCACAACAAATGTGCTGTCATCAAATGCAATGAACCACTTTTTACATTTACATTTTCAAAATTATGATGCCGTTCCCATAGTGACTTGCTTTTGGTTAAATACAGTCAAACTTATCTGTGCCACAGATAAACGTGTACCATTGCATTCCCAGCAGAGTCTCGTACCAAATAAAAAGGCCCCTTTTTCCCGAATACAGTGGTGGGCACATTGCGCACTGTTTCTGCATTTACTCTGTGCTAATAAAAGCATATTCTTCCACAAGAAGGCATCAAATCTGACTTACCTCCGAATGCACCCAAACTGTGCCCTTTTTCTGTCACCCGGAATGCCCACCTCCTACTACCGTACTCGTCTTTCCCCTCAGTGCAACCACTTCTCCATGGTTTCTGCCCCGAACCCTCCGATATCAGCAGGTGGACGCGCCTCAGTGATGGAGACAGGCTTTTTTTCCCCCCCCAGTACTACAGCTCCATTTTATTTTACAGTATTCTTCTTCTTCCATGAAACAAACAAGGAGTTGCACCATTTCATTTGTGCATGCAATTGCTTCGTGTTTTTTTAGCTCGAATTTGTATGTTATGCTGGTGCTTTTATTTTTTTCCCCATCTTGTAAAAGGTGTTTGATGCTGCCATTGTTACATCGATTTTTTTTGCAGCTGGGCCCCCCTCCTGGTGCGCTCTCTCTCGCTCTCTCTCTCGTCATAAAGAGCGCGCCCACAGGGTGCACGCGTGGACGCGCTTCGCAGAGCAGATTTCTTTCAGAATGAGCGAGAAAGCGCAAACACTGTGCTAAAGATGCAGATGTAAACCAGTTAGTTATACCGCAAGAGCAGGGCGAAAAAATAAATAAATGCAATGATGTCTGATTGGAGATAATGACTGACACATTCACTCATTTCAGACAAACACAACAATATTGCAAACAAGTTTCACCGTGTTACACATTTAATACGATAGGGAACTAATTTAACTCTAAACAGCATATCATTTACGTCTGGGAAATAAGAAGCAGGTCATAAAAGTTTTCTTATCTTATTCTTCCTAAAAAATATTAAATTAAACCTCATGGATAAAGGTTCCAAAAACATTTTCTCAATTCTGTTCAGAGAAAAGGTGATTTAGACAACGTTCAGAAAGCAAAATAGGTAGGCTTGTGAACATACACAAGAAAACACAGCATTATTCAAAGGCATGGAAGGGTTCAGTAACTGATGTGGGTGTCAGAGAAATCCTAGCAAATGATAGACATGTATGTATTAAATAGTGGAAAACATGTTGGCAGCCATTTTGCATCAGTACCCCCGAAAATGCTATCTGTTTACTAGAGATGTGAGACAACTGTGTTGGGTAATTATTGCCCACGAACCCCAATCAGACCTCTTGCTTACTAAATATCTTGGTATCCAAGAATAATTGCATGCTCTTCAAAATACAGGCTAAATAATAAGCAAGGAGTTCCACAGCAGATGAATCTGCGGACATGTCTGTAATTTAAAGCCAGCAGCATTAGAGGTGTGGAAAGAGAATTGCTTCTCAAATGGCATTTTGCTTCCATTCCACAATCATTGGATGGCGTTTGCTTCAATCATTCTCAGTGGTCCTGGGTTCCCTTGCTCCCATAGTAAGTTATTACATTTTGTTCTGTGAATATGCCTTTACCTGGCTTTGAGCTTATCTGGAGAATCCTAAATGCCGACATTGCTGCGAGGAAGGCTGTTCACTGCAAGCACATAGAATAGTCAGCCCCAGCCAGCAAAGCTGAAAGTCAGGTAAGCGTTAGAGAAAAAGTTATGACTCATTTGCGCAACAAAACCCAGAACAACTCAGAATGACACCCTGAAATATAAGCTACTTACTCTTCAAAATTATTGTGTTCAATGTTAATCAATACTATAAACCACCTGTGGTGGAAAATACCAAAAGGATTAATAGTTAGATTGTTAAAATGATTTAAAACAGACCCCCCCCCCCCCCATTTTTTTCATGAGAAAATCGACATTTGACCTTTGTAACGGTAATTATTCACTTACCTGGTAATCAATCTGCGGCTTTGTTATTGACTTCATTAGGACAGGCAGTATTTATCAGAATCACACTTACAATGGCACGTAGCCTATAGAGTTATGTGTACCTGGTTTTGGTAGGAAAAAACTGTCTGAGATATATGGTAGCATTAAAGGATTTGTTACAGTTGAACAAAGTTTTAACCAGTTACAGTAACTTACTACTTTAAAAAAAAAATGTAACTAGTTAGTTAGTTACAAATAGTTACTTTTCTGGTACAGTTTACATTTTCAGAGATATTTATTTTGTTGGTTTGGTCAGCCTGCAGCACGAAACATTCTTTGACGATCCAGCTTTAAGATCTGTCCATTCTCTAGCAAGATGATATAAAAAATATGTTCATGTGACATGTAAGGTTTGACTTGTACTGTTGAAGCACCTTCTGATTTATGCATTAGCCATAGAATATGTTCATAGAATAACTTAAAACAATGTTTATTAGTCTCTAAACACTGTCTATAGCTTCGGTCACTTTTTAATAGAATAGCATTATTAATGGTAATCAGTAGTTTTGGGCACAATGTAGCTCATGGGTTTTGTGTGTATTTATAATTATTTGTGTCACTTTTATTGCCTTTTTGTATACAACATTGTGGCAAAGTGTCTGATAAACAATAATCCTCCATTAATACACAACAATGTGTGCTGCACAGGGTAAACAATAATGGGCTTGCAGACCCAAATAATAAACAATAAGTATCTGCCTCACAATAATACATACACAGTCACCAGTCCTGGGTGCGTGCACTAGTGCTCGTGGTGGGTGATACAGTTTATTTTGTGACAGTACTGCAGTGCTGTTCCTGCTTAGTGCTGGCCCTTGGCGACAGCTTTGGAATCATGTTAGCCATCTAGTAATTTACAAACAAGACAAATTACACACAGACAAACAAACAAAACATTCACGATATTGTTTCTGTGTATTTATGGGGTCTCTCACAGTCCTTCTCGGTTCATGAACACAAACCAATGTGAAGGAACAGATTATGATTCTCCCCTTTTATGCTGTCATACATGACCCCTTGGTAAACGAGTGCAACCGCCTCTCCAATCTGTGGCTGCCACGTTGTTTCCCTTCCAGCTCAATGCATTATTGCAACAGAGTCCCGTCCCCTTTCTAGCTTTGCTGACTTCCCTTGAACCCTGGGAAAGGACTGTCAGGACAGCCCATCCAGGGAACTCTGTTCTCACTGCTTCGCGCCCTCACAGGTCGGGAGGGAGATTACACTCAAGAATCATTGTATTTCTGTCACAAACATCCAAATTATTCAAGCATTTTATGTTTTGGATATGGGTTAAAAGCACATTTTGATAAAAAGTTGTATAGTTTTTGTAACACTTTTTGGTATCTGCATTGCTGTGCTATAGGGACTAGCTGTAAGAGTTTTTGTTAAGCTATCTAAGCTAAGAAACCATAAGCAGCACAAAACAGACCTTCAGATTTCTGCACTTCTATTTAACAACATAGATGTTTTGGGGTTTCATTGGAAAGAATGGATTAATGAAAATGCTGCTGCAAACAGTTCAGTTAAAATATTGCTTCTCCACAGATCTGCTTTCCACAGATAGGAGACTTGTTTAAACAGCTTGTGCTGTAACCTTAGCCAGATGGACCTATGTCTGTATGGTATTTGAATGAAATTCAAGAGTAACAGTCAAAATGAAAGTGATTTTCTGCATCATATACCAAAGACAGCCTTCAAATCTGGGCTGGATGTGGGCACTACAGCAGGTGATGCTAGGTCATCTGAACTGGATTAATACAAATTATAAAGCAACAGTAATGCAACAATGAATTGTAAATATATAGTTCTCTGTTCTGGAATTACTAGAACATTACCCAGATATAATATATAGAGGATGAATGTTTATGGGTCATTATAATGAAAAAAAAAAAACAGCACTCAAAGTAATTGTAGCTAACAAAACAATTTGGTACATCTCAAACACGCTACACTGCCGTTAGCTACACAGGGCTCAAGAGTGCAGTTTTTAACCCTGGTACTACACTATGTTCTCCTTTTGCTTGCCTTGCCTTTCAGGAAGTCTGTAACTGCTTTACTTCCTTGGTCATTTCACCCCAGTAGTGCCTTCTATGTCAAAGCATGTTGCTGGTTGAAAGCATGTCAGTCAATAGGGGAAGCAGCTGATTAGGTATTGATTATGAAGAAGCCAGTGAAGGGGTGGGGCAATTTCACCCTGGGGGTAAAATGACCCAGGGAGTTCAAGATAGTCTGAAAGCATGGCTTGAAAACATAGATTTCTTTAATCTAATGTAGTACCAGATGTTTTCAAATGTAAATTCACATATGGTAAAATGTGTATCTTACAAAACTGCACATTTGAGACCAATATAATGTGCACAGCATGGAGAAATACAGAACAATTTTGTTAGCTAGAATTACTTTAATTAAGTATTCTCTTTATATACCATGTTTAACATTTGGAAAAGAAAGTATGTTTAAACTTAAATTAGACAACAGAATTTATAGATTCACTTCCTTGGATCTGCTTTGGAAGAGTACAATTTGCCTTGTCATTCCGTTGTTGGATTTGAATGAATGCAAGATAGATTCCAAAATGAGCTCCAGTTTAAAAAAAAAAAAAAAAAAAAAAACACAGCTTTGAACATTAAAAAGTTATTCGATGCAATATCTTTCAAAACTTGTGTGGGGGTGCTTTTAAATACATTAAAACATGTACAAACGAGAGGCTATTTGGCCCATCAATGCTCATCCAGTTCCTAGTAGCAAGTTGAACTCAAAACTTTGTCAGACAGGTCTTTTTAAAATTTCAAATTTTCAGCATCAACAACAAAGCAAAGTAACCCATTCCATCCCCTCACCACTGTATGTAAAGAAGAGTGATCTTACCATCTTGTCCTAAGTCTATCTCTACTTCATTTTCAACTGTGTCCTCTGGTCCTGGTTTATGTGCTGTGCTAGGTTAACTTTGTCAACACCTTTTCATATTTTAAAGACTTCAATAAAAGACTTCTCTGCTGAATAGATTACATTCCCTCAACCCATTGCTCATTCCTTTAACCCCTTGGTTTAGTTTGTGTGATCTTAGTTAAATTGAATACAGTACTCTAAGTGCAGCCTCATCATAACCTCCTGTGATTGGTATTCTACACTTCTGACTATATAATCAATCATTGTGCTTATTAGACGGATCCAATGTACTACAAACTTTGTATTCTTCTGTATGTCAAACAGGTTTTCCCTGGTCAGGGTGTCATAAATGACATATTCATTATATTATAGCTGAGGAATCAGAATGTTTTTTGTAAAACAACAACATTTTACAGATTATAGAGCTCTTGTTGACAACACTATGCGAACAACCTTTTTAGAATAAACTAGACCCGTAAGAGTTTTAAGCTGAGTGTCCGTGTTAGAACATGGAACTGTGCAACCTCACAGAAAACAGTAACAGCGTTGTAGGATTTGAATGGACCTTTATCTGCACCTCCTTATTCATTCTGATAGACTAACTGAATTAATTTCAAATTACACTGTGCAAGAGATTATAAAGTTCAGCGATTCTCCACTGTTTAACACAGATGCCCCGTTCCGTCAGTCCTGCAGTAGAAAGCTGCTCATAACAGCAGAGTTCCCTTCCACACAATCAAAAGCTTAATCAAAGTCATTGTTCTGCATTAAATGTCACTTTTTAATAACGCATGTAATTCAAAACATCGAAATAAAGCGTCAGTGTAATAAACAGCAATTGTACTTTATCTTGCGTATGTACATTCTACACTAGTTGTTTCACAAGGCCAATTTTACAGTTGGCTGGATACTGTGAACCAGGGCTAAATGATCTCCATAGTAACACAAAACGTTATTAAAAATAAATTCCCAACATCAAAGCATAATGCCAAGTTAATTCTAGCACAAAGTACAGCAAGAATTGAAGCTGAGATTCAACAATAAATAAGACATTATTTATCAAAGTGCTTGCATAACAGGGAGTAGGCTGGGCGTGAACCGGTGACAAAGCAAACCGCAAGTGAGCATCCTAACCACTATGCAAAATAGCTTAGCTCTTTCACATCCGTGGTTATAGTTTTTAGCTCATCTCACAGGCAGGGGAAAGAATCAGTAACAGCAGTGCATCACACAACACTGCACTGGATTGCAGTCAGTCTAGGAGATCTGGGTCACAGCACTGATGTGACATGGCAAAACCAGCGATCACACACACCGCAAGAGAGGATAGTGCGATACACTTCCGTTACAGATTCTCACCTGTGCTGCTGAGGTTGACGGCTCTACAACCACAAATGCAGATAAGCCTGGCTTAAGAAACTTGCGTGCGGTGTGTGAGGTTCCCCGGTTTGAGCAGGGTTGCACAATGAAACTTGCGTGCGGTGTGTGAGGTTCCCCGGTTTGAGCAGGGTTGCACAATGAAACTTGCGTGCGGTGTGTGAGGTTCCCCGGTTTGAGCAGGGTTGCACAATGAAACTTGCGTGCGGTGTGTGAGGTTCCCCAGTTTGAGCAGGGTTGCACAATGAAACTTGGAAGCTAAGGGCAACAGTTAGATTCTAGGACTGCCACTTCATTTGCAGATATGGTAACCATTTGTCTTGTTCTAATTGTTTGCACTAAACACCATGCTGTAGCTTTCAGTTTTTTTTTTTTTTTTTTTTTTAAAAGCTCTTAGTACCCTCATCCTGTGATGAAAGTCAGCTCCATGATCTGGTATTACAACCACATTCCATCAGATTGAGGCTGGAGGGTACTAGGAAGCAACAGTTCAAACTCTGAGCTAGAGTGGTACAATTCTTTTTTTAAAGGTTTGGTGGTCTAGTTAACTGTAACTGTTCACAAATAAAGGTTTTCTATCATAAAACTAATTTTCCATAACCAGATACAAATCAGAGGTTGTCAGCATAGAGAAAGCTCTACACTTGCGTGTTGTTTAAAATGCATGAAAAGTGATTCAAGGGTTTCTAAAAGTGCCAGCAATAAAGTTCAACATGCAGATTCATGTGTTGGCATATCCACACCAGCAGCCTACACAACAGGCTTGGTTGTTGATATGTGGCTTGTACAGGGTGAGAATAAAGCTGATTGCCCACTTTGCAATGCTCACTTACTCGAAGGATGCCATCTGTCAAAAGGTATTGCGAGTCCCAATGAATATGCATGATTCTGTCGTTTTTAATGTCAATGGCACAAACCCATTCACAAGGCAAAGGGAGCCCATATTAAGCAATTAAATAACTGGCACGTCTGGGTCTCATCACCCAGTATGTTTGATGTCGATCATATCTAGTCAATGTGTTAAGGACAGAGGTAACTTACTAGTTTTTCAACAGGTGTTCATTTTATTACAGGAAGTCTTCCGTCCAGAATGCAGAGTGAATGCCAGCTTGCGCCTCGTTGCAGTTTGAGGTTTTGTAGGCGAGCCAAGTCATCATGCACCCACACTTAACATTAAAGAATCTGGCCTTTCAAATTGATTGAGCACTTAGACTAAGGTGCTGAAATACCAGCCTTCAGACAGTCTTGAGGTGTGTTTGTAATAATAAACTGATCTAGCTGGTATGTGAAAAATGTAAAAAAAAAAAAAAAAAAAAAACATCCCCCACCCCCCCCCCCCCAATGACTGGCTGTCGGTCCTTCAATAAGTTCACCTGTATCGTAGCACTGTGTGTGTGTGTGTGTGTGTGTGTGTGTGTGTGTGTGTGTGTAACATTATATATATATATATATATATATATATATATATATATATATATATATCTTAGACCTCTTGGAAAACCGTTTTGCCAAATGTCACGAAAGCTGGTAGTAACATTGCTATTTGTTGAAGTTACTGAGTATCAGATTCTGGGGTTATATGTCTGTTCATCCATCTGTCTATGTTTCATTAGACAGTTAGATTTTTGTCATATCTGGATAATTTCTCAAATTGTCACGAAACTTAGAAATCCTTATTCTACAGTATAGCCTATTTTTTTCCATAAAAGCATAGTTGTTTATTGTTTTGGTTTTTCTAAACAGTACTTATTCTTCAGCCATTAAGCATATGTTGGAAATCCAATTCCTTTAGCATTGTGAATTCAATGTCAGAAAGACATTTATTTATGTGGAATATCTAAAATAGTGAGAACACATCTTATTGGTGTGTTTGAAGAGCCCAAAGATATCAGAAGTTCAAGTCTGTTATCAAAATGCTTGTCTGTAGTGATTTTAATTTGAGCAACGAAGACAACAAATGGAACAGCCAAGACAGAAATTGCATTAGTGCAAGGTTTTGATAATTTGCTGTTTTATTTAATTAGATTGCCTGTTTTTTTTTTTTTTTTTTTAACTTATTTTTGCCATCAAAAAGACAAAACACAGTTAAATTACCTGCATTGAGGCCAATTAGCAGGTTCTCCAACTTTACTAAGCAACTTTTTTGAGGTGTCATTTTGAAGTAGTAAAGACACATCTCCTCCTTGCGGTACATTGAAGAATCCCTGTAGGGTGGGCTTATACAGTACAAGGGGGCTGCAGGTTGACCTGGGGGGGTCTCAGGCCTCGGGTTGTGCAACCGTTTCAGTAGATAATGCTTGCAGTCAGCACAGCTCATTGGACCACCCTGGTCTACACCAAAACAGCAAAGCCATGCATGTTACACACTAAAAATACTGTACTAAGAATATCTGCATCCAAAGTCTATTCTTCAATGGCCAGCTATCCCTTTTAAGGTTCAGGCAGCCTTGGAAACACCTGCTCTTTGGATGCTTATATTCATCCCTGTCTGACAGTCTTTTTGACATCATTTGAGCTGCTTTGTAAATGAAATCACCTGCCCCCAAAAAGCCAAGGAAAAAGTATTATATCGAGTGCATTCATGCAGAAACAAAATCTTTTTCACATGTTTCTCCCCCCCATTTAACCAATTCATTTTTAGATCTTAACATACAAATAAAACAGCATGTGAAAAATACAACCCAATTAAACCGTACCCCTAACGTTATCCATCCCATCTTGTACTGCTCAGGCTAGATCAGCAAAAAAATATCCAGAGAAGCAAATCTAGTGTTAGATCTGTCACACAACAAATTACGCCCCCTCCAACTCGCACCACACTGAAACTGAAGAACTGACAATGCTGGAACACCCCACCCTCCACATAGCAAACTAGGCAGTAATACCTTTCAATGAATTGACAATGCCCTATAAAAAAATGGCCCATTCAGTCAGGTTCTGCCTGGAATTACCTTTTCATCAACAAGCATCTCAAATGACCCTTATCATGCTGTGACAAGACAGGCAATGTGCTGTTAGCCTTAGCTACTGGGGTGTAACCATTGCTATTCTTTTATTTAATCACTATCAGCCCTTCTAGCTGACCTGAGCAAGTCTGCTACTGTCCTACAGACATCTATTCTTGATAAAAATCAGCCAATACTACATTATTTACTAAATAAGGATTTCCACTTGAATTTATTTTACTGGAGAAGGGTGATTGTTGGGGCGGGTTTGGCAGGAGCTTCAGTGACCAAGACATCTCAACTTGCTGGTGTTTCACAAGCAAAAAAGCCCAATTTGTTTGTTGTCTCATCTCCGCAACCCCCTTGTTGATCAGGAGACCTGAAGATGAATAGCTGACCTACTTTACATGCTGCTGTAGTCAGTTCACCCACTGAACAAAAGCAACAGATTCCACCAAGCTACTGAACCCTGGAGGCAAGGCCTAGCCCAGGCAGTCTGTGCCTTGACTCGCTGGGTACCTGGACCAATAGTGGCTGCTTGAGTACAATGAGGCACACTAGCCACCACCCCACCCCCAGGTGAGCAACTGTGGACCCATTTATTTAGCTTCAACCTTAGCTTTGTAGGTTTTAAAAAAAAAAAAAAAAAAACAACCACCTGAAAATGGCTGCATATATAAAAGGTGAGAGTTGGAGGCTTTATTGTTTCTAGGAAAAGAAGGAATTTGTTGTACTGTAAATATTTGCAAATATAAGAATATTCACCTGTATGGCTATCTGTAAATTTAGGAGCTCCAAGACAAAAACAACAAAAAAAAAAAAAAAAAACAATACTGGCAATGCTTAATACATTCATACCCTACTAGGTCAATAAGGCTCAAACACGGCATACTGTGCATTGAAATATTTATTTTCTTTCCTGATCGCAATCTGGTGGATGTGGCTATATGTAAACTATTACT
This sequence comes from Polyodon spathula, assembly GCF_017654505.1. Classification (NCBI taxonomy): domain Eukaryota; kingdom Metazoa; phylum Chordata; class Actinopteri; order Acipenseriformes; family Polyodontidae; genus Polyodon; species Polyodon spathula. Next base: position 46,808,756 of record NC_054540.1, read on the forward strand.
GCCATGTGTATATCTACAACCAGAAAAAATAAACAAAAGCACATGAAAAGGCTCTTTGGAGCTTATATGTGTGCTAATTTAAAATATGCTCAAACACTGGATCTGTGCATTACAGGTAAAATCTGTGAGCTAACCACTCCAGTACACAATATTTACAATACAAAGGCCATGAATGTGCAATCAACTATCCCCATTTAATGAAAAATCAGTCAGGATTAAAACAATGTAATAACTTGAACACCTTAGACATTGTGTAAAACCTGGAATCACATTCTGTGGCTTGACAAATTATGGAAAATGTTAGTTTAGGAAAAAATAAATATTATAAATTAAAAACCCAAATATTAAAACTAAAAAACAGAATTCCAGGTTTCTTTTCCAGTGATAATCTGCAACAACAGGCACTAACATAACATTACTAACAAGAACAAAAATACAAAAAAAGAGGTCTAAACTGAAGATTTAAAAGCACTGGAAACATTTTAAGGCGCTTCATTTATTAGACAAGAAGAAATGTTACTGGAAGAAGCAATAATATCAAATCTGCATAAAATGCTTTCATTCTGCAGTCCACTTTAATACCTGGGCCTCACAGAGATTATGTATTTTATTGTGAAGCATCCTGACTGTAAAGGTCACTTGTCCGTGAAGCAAAACATCCCCCTGCAGCCCAGCGGGTCGTCTTTACAGCCAGACTTGCTTACACTTAACCTCGAGGATCCCAGCTTGCTTGTATCACAAGGATGCAGCAGGCTATGCAGGACTTTGACACTTCACTGCACACACTGATTTTTTTTTAGAAGCATTAGAAATAGAAAATGTGCTTTTAAGAATAAACATCCCTACATGTTCTCCTCCTGTTTTGCCTTTTGTATTTTTTTTTTTAAACCAGATACTCACATAAACATACATTACATCTTTTTTGGTCTACTACATTTTAGAAACGCTAGGCCTAGACACTGTACCAGGGTACGGATCATCCCTGTGTGTAACCAGTAAGGTGTACAGATCAGTTCCTCATGTGATGGAAGCACCTCAGTGTTGTTCAAAAAAGATTTCAGTGACCACCTCAACCTTCTAGAGTACCCCAAACCAGACTGAATGTGCCTGAACAACGTATACATGCAATATACCTACACAGCATGCAAAACGTGATTCACAGAGGTTTGTACAGAAGGATGTGGTGTTTGACAATCTAGCTCACCCAGCAGTTACCTGATTTAAAAACCTTTCAGGGTTTGAGGGAAATCTTACAGCACACACCACCCAGACGTGAAAGCTGATCCAGACTAAGCAGCTCAGCTTTAGTTCTGTGCACATTAGGACTGCTC